>NW_005871111.1:4573207-4602145 GCF_000147115.1 Myotis lucifugus | reverse complement strand
GCTGTCAGAGATGTGATACAGGTTGAATGGCTACCTGATTGGGTAAGGAGTAAATGAGGCAACCTTTGCAGTATTTCTAATTCCAAGATATTGAGAAATTAGATTTATATTTAGAGACATTCTGAAAATGCCTTGGTGAAATACCTAATGGAATATTATTGAAATTGTGTTTATAAAGTATTTGTAGCCATTATTGAATATTTTTTGTCCTCTAGGACTCTTTGCAAGGGCAAGCATCTCTACTCCACATTAATGGAGCACACTTGTATGGAGAATCTCTCAGAGTGGAGAATCTCTCAGAGTGGAGAATCTCTCAGAGTAGAGAATCCAAAGTCCAGAGGCAGGAAGGAAGAAGCATGAACAATAGTGGGTAGGCAGCTCAAGAGCTAAAAATTAGATCTCAGGCTGAAATACCCCCAGAAGTGATGATAAAAATATCACTCAGATCTTCCTGTATACAAGTTTTTTCCTTTATTTTATAGGCATGTCTTCCTGGGATAAATCTTTCAGTTACAGACATAAAGTACACGTATAAAGTAATTATATAAGAAGCAGAAATAGTGACTCAGATCAGGAGAAAAATCTCTACCACACTAACCTAATCATCCCTATCCAACATTAATCTTTCTTCCTAAGACTCCATCTATAAAGCATCATTGTCAAGTTTATACTCTTACTCTTTTACTACATAACTAGCAATTATTTAATGTTGTTTCATGCTTGCATGTTTCTTTTCTTCCTCAGGTGGACTATAGGCTATTTAAAATAAAGACTTTGTCTTGTAATTGTCTTCCCCAGAAATCAATGGAATGTTGATGTTAACCATTTCCTCCACCAGGTATTCCTCCTCTCTTATCCCAGCTTGTCTGAACCCTTCATTACTACTGGGCCAGCTTTGTGTGGAGTCTTTCACAGGTTCTATAGCCCTTAGTAACAACTTCCTTCTCTGAACCCTAACAGTGTTTACTGTCTCTACCACTAATTGGAACTGAGTATATGCCACCATATCCTTGGCAATACTACTCCTATCTGAGCCAAAAACATGATCCTTTCCTAGAAAGAATGCGTGCCAACCTTGTAAGCCTCAGATAAGCTTACTGCACTTCCTCGGTATATAGAAACCTTTGAGGAATTCAAAACTATTGTCTAGGATCTAGTGTAAGGGCCAAAAATTTTAGTAGGATGAAGTTGATATCCTAGCACCATGCAGTCTACTCACAGCAATTGGAGTATAGCTGCATTAGCCATCTTTAGTTCTACCATAATGAAAGAACTAATCAGGTAGGCCTAAGTCTAGGAGGACAAAACAAAACCTCAGTAGAACCTTACACAAAACCAAAGTTAAAGATTATTGAGAGCTCTCCAAGGTACCGAAGGACTGTAGCCACTTAGTCTACCCACCCAAAGGTAA
The DNA here is from genome assembly GCF_000147115.1 of Myotis lucifugus. Taxonomy (NCBI): domain Eukaryota; kingdom Metazoa; phylum Chordata; class Mammalia; order Chiroptera; family Vespertilionidae; genus Myotis; species Myotis lucifugus. The sequence continues at coordinate 4,600,734 of NW_005871111.1, read as the reverse complement.
GAGTCCTATTTCTCAGTATTCTGTGACACCATTTACTTACTTACTTATATACTTACCTATTTATGTGACTTCCATTATTATGATGCCAGACACCTGCCTTAATCTGAATCCTACTGAACCTAGCAAAATGCTATAGTGCACCTTATTATTCTGATCTAACCAGGAAATATTCTTGCAACTGGCCTAGCTAGCTACACTGCTGACTAGCAACAAAATTTTCTGGTCAAATTTTAAAGGTATTTTAAAATTTGTCTAGTCTCTTCAACATTAATGAAAACTCTTGAAAGAGAAGTTATGCCTTTGTATTTGCTGGTAATAGCTAATTTATTTTTCTATGACTTCTATATACACAGTCTAGTATGGGTCTCAGTCATAACTGACCACTCAGTGAATTCTTGTTGACTAGCTGACCTAAATTGAAGAATTTAAACATGAAGCTTGAATGGTGCCTACAAATGCACCAAAGAATCATGCTTAGCTCCTATATTTCTCTGGGTGTATTATCTATTTAACCAGTCATCCAAACCAGATCTGGACAGACTTCCAGCTTAGATTTAGGTTAGTGTGATATAGCAAAATAAAATAAAAAGTAATATGGTTATATGTAAAAATATCTAATTGTCTGCTTCTAGATGCAAAGCACTCCCATAGTATACGTTTTGCAAAGGATGTGATGTAGTGGACATAATGTTCAAAAAATATTTACTGGAGCATCACTTAATTTGCATGAAACATTTAAATAACTTCATGTTAAATATAAGCTTATTCTAATAATTGATTTTTAAATAAATTGGACTTCAGTGTCTTAATTAATGATTTCTAGGCTAGACAAGCACTCATACATTTAGTTGCTATTGCAATAGCAAAATAAAATATGCAGCAGACAACTAGCCCCAGACAATGCCATTGAAGGTATTATTAGTAATCAGGTCATCAAAACTGTATGTCATTATATCATGATGCATTTAAGTGTGAACATAGTAAGGGCTACTACCATTAATTTAAGAGTATAATTACTCCCCAAAACAGCAAAAAGAGAAAGAAATGGTGTTTTCAATTTATAGTTTCATCATTATAAATTATAAAATTATCTGTTTGTTACATCCTATACTCTTTTATTCTTAGATCACTGTCTGTATCACAAAATTTTAAAATTATTTTCATATGCATTTATATTCTTTCTTAGAACACAGTGGGCCCTCAATTAATATTGGCTGGATAAATGTATAACACAAGAATAGTCCACTAATTTATGATTATGTTCCATAGACACTTTTATAAAACAGTATCATTTTGAGTCTGATAATGCTACTTATTTCCAAATCCTACCCTTAAGTTAATTATTTGGAAGACCACTTAAGATGTTGTCACTGCAAAACAGTTTCTAGGTTTGATAAGAGATATTAGAATATTAATCTCATATTAGAAATGTCTTGTGAGGTTTCTATTTGTGTCTACACAAGCAAAGTAAGGAAAAATTGAAATAATAATCATTTCATAGGTATGTAAATGTCTAATCAATATGTTGAACACTTGAAGTTAATATAATATTGTATGTCAACTATAACTGCAAAATAAATTTTTAAAATTACTGAATATTAAAGCCGATTCATTCAATCTCCTGCATTATAAAAGTCATAATGACATACTCTTTAGATAGATGTGTCTGTCTTAACTTTTCACATTTTACTTTTTACTAAAACAGCTATATAGGCCCTATTACAAGAGTAATAGTAAAATAAGCAATTTCCACCTCAAAGATTCTATGCAGAGCTATATAAAATATAACCAGCCACCCACGTGCCCATCTATAAGTGGTTTTAAAATACAACTGGAATAAATAGTGCCATTTAACTCTGATTTCCACATGCAACTATATATAATGGATGAAATGTAAATGGTACTTAGAAAGCACTCTTGAACAGAAATTTCCTTAAATCTCACTAATAGTAGATTATCTCCATTAAGTATTTCTGTACTTCACAAGCAAAGTCAGGGGATACACAGTAGTGCCCTCACCTGAGCATCTAAACACCAGAAAAATATGGTATAGAGCAGCCGTGGGCAAACTACGGCCCGCGGGCCGGATCCGGCCCGCTTGAAATGAATAAACTAAAAACAAAAAAGACCGTACCCTTTTATGTAATGATGTTTACTTTGAATTTATATTAGTTCACACAAACACTCCATCCATGCTTTTGTTCCGGCCCTCTGGTCCAGTTTAAGAACCCATTGTGGCCCTCGAGTCAAAAAGTTTGCCCACCCCTGGTATAGAGATTTTTAACAGGAAGAAGTGACATTTTTATTTTGTTTTTATAACTTCCTAAATAGTTTTCTGGTCCTCAACACCACAAATAATGTTTTAAATATAAGAATATCTATAGAAATATGAAAACATTTTGCTATTTCCAAAATACTGACTATGGTTGAACAGGGTCCAAATGATTCCATATGCAATTTGTGACCATGAAAACCAGCTGTCTACCACCATTACTGAATATATGTAGAACAAATTGAAAGCCTATTAGTTTATCGACATGATAAATCATTATCCTGACTCCTGTAACCGCATATTATATATTGACCTTATATTTAGGCGGCTTAATTTTTAAACACATTGATATTAAATAAGTTGTAAGCTAAGTCTAGTGGGTATAATCTTTTTCTTCAAGACTTATTTTAATACTTCATTTATTTATAAATAAGTTGATATATCAATTCAGTATATATTTACTAAAAGCTTTTTACATGCCAGCCACAATGAAAACTACTGGTTAAAGAGACAATAACTTCTCTGCTGTCAATTCTTTGCTTTGGTATTCAACAGTCTGATACAGAATGTCAAGTATGTAAACCCATAAATGGCAAAGAAGTGCTTGGGCACAATTCAAATTCCAGAGAATCACCCTCCAGCCTTCTTGCTTGAAGCCAATGCTCCCAACTCTAGCCAATTATGCTCTCCATCTCACCCCTATCCCATTTGCCTTTTTCTCTGCAAGATTTGCTTTTCTCTGTTCTTCAATAGCTGTCCTAAATATTCTGCCCCTGGTTATATCCCACCATTTTCTTCTACTCAAGTATATCTTGCGTTTGAAAGCAAGTTACATTATTCTGCTCTCTATTAATGTATTGTAGAACCAAAAGCAATCACTGCAGGCCTTTTGGTGTGTTTCAGCACTAGAAAATTGGAAGAAGGTAAAAATATGAAATGAATATGGAAAGCTTAGGGAATCTACATAGTTATTGGTGATTTTAATTCTTTTTATGACATTGCATATTTGTTATCTCGCTTATATTCCATCTGTTGGCCAAGAGTTTCATCATCTTTCTTTTTTTAAAATTCTTTTTGCATTTTTCCTCTCACTGACTAGATTACCCTTGATATCATGATTCACGATTGTACCTAAAAAGTTATTTGTTCAATTTAGGTCTATAATATTTGTATTCTTCCCTCCACCGAAAAAGGTTAGAATAAAGAGGACAATGCAGATGTTAAAGTTTGACAGCTGGATAATGATGTCAAAGATAATACAGGCAGTAGGATGGGAGTATGTGGAAAAGCAGAAAAACAGTATCTGAGCACAGTGGTACTCAATACATATTTATTAAACAAATAGAAGAGTGAACTCAACTTCACTTTTTATTTTAAACTTCCCTAAAAGTGCGGATGAATTAAACCTTTCCGGTATGTCATTCTAGAAAACAAACACAACAATAATAACCACTAATAATTACTATGATTATTATGTGTGAGACACTGTTTTAAATGCTTTCAATACATTAACTCAATTTTCACAACAACTCCACGGAGTATCTACAATAAATTCCTCACTTTATAGACAAAGATACTCAGACCCAGAGAGGTTGGTCACATGGTCAGTAATTAGAAAAATTATATCAAACTGCCTACCCACAAACATACAACATAAGCTCCCTACCATAAGCACTTGTCTTGTTTATCTTAGTTTCTCCAATGCCTAGATGTTGAACACTGCCTGGAATGTAGAAAGTGTTTGGTATCTTCTTGATAAGTGAATGAATAAAGACTTTAATATTAAAGAATAATACGAACTAACCATACAAAACAAGACCAATTTCTTACCCACTTACCAACTTCAGGTCTCCAAAGTTAACAGGAGTTCTCAGCTACTCATCATATACCACGCAATACTTTATCCAACTCTTTCCTCTTTTTCCCTCTGGAGGAAGAAATATAACTTGGATCTCTGTTATACTAGAGTGCTGTTATCCTCACCAACATATCATTAGACTCACTGGCCTTGTTTCTATTTCATGAATATGACAAGCACATTGCCACTTTAAAGCCTTTTCACTTGTAATTTTCTGTTCTTTCTGATGGAAATGCTCTTCTTCCAAATTTCCTCCTAGGTAGAGACTTTTAGCTAGTCAGATTTCAGTTCCATCATGACCTACTCAATTAAGTTTCCTTTCTGTAAATAATATAAGCACGTATGAAAATATGCATATACTAGTAATTATATATATATATATCTGTTTGTCCACATCAGGTATGAGTCTCAGTTACTAATGATAGAATTGAGTTGCCAAAATAAAGAAGTTTCCTTGACCATCTAAACATTACCATAGGCTGAAGCCACGTGCTCCAGCTCAGTTCAGCAGAGAGCCAAGCTTTAGAATTTCAGATAAAAGTCCAGGTTATTATAAAGTAACTTATTTCCTGTTTATATTGTCCTTTGGACATTTTTCTCCCATAAGTAGATTAGAAGTAGGAAGAGTACCTGGACCAAAACAGGCTGTAGGGCTTCCTGTAACCCTTGGCCATTATACAATCCAATAGCACCCCAAATTCCATATCAGCTTTACAATTTTTCATTGGCTGCCTTAAGGAAAAGGAAAAATTAACATATGAAGGGGCAAAATGATGGTGAGAGAAAGTAACAAAGGACAATCTTGAAGGGAAAAATAAAATGCAAAATAGCATTTCATTGTTAAAATCTAAGTGGATATAGATGGAATTCAGATCTCTTTAAAAATCACCTAGCCATATAATTGGGTCCCTAAGTAGTCACCTGTACAATCATCATTGCCAAGTTCTCAAATGGCATATACGTCAGCAAAAACACAGACAACAAAATAAAGATACACAAATGAGAGAACATAAAAACTTAAAACTTTTATGCATCAAAGGACACAATTAACAGAGTGAAAAGGCAACCTATGGAACAGAAAAATATCTGTGAATCCTATATCAGATAAATATTTAATATGAATACTATATAAATAACTTATAGCTCAACAACAACAAAACCAAACAATTTGATTTAAAAATGAGTAAATGACTTGAATAGACATTTCTCCAAAGATATACATATGGTCAGCAAGTACATGAAAAGATGTTCACCATCACTAATTATTAGGTAAACACAAATCAAAACTATAATGAGATATACTTTAAATCCAGTAGAATGACTACTGTAAAAAGAAAGAAAGGGAAAAAGGAAACAAATAACAAGGGTTAGTGAGGATGTGGAGAAACTGGAACCCTTGTAGGAATGCAAAATGGTATAGCCATTAGGAAAAAGTGTGATGGTTCCTCAAAAAATTAAAATTGAATTATCATAGGATCCAGCAATTCCACTTCTGGGTATATTCCCCAAAGAATTTAAATCAGGGTCTCAGAGAGATATTTGTATAGCTATGTTTACAGCAGCATTATTCGCAATAGCCAAAAGGTGAAAGCATGACACTAAAGATCCATAGGTACATGAATGGATAAACATAATATGGTGAGTTCCAGGGCTGGAAGGAAGGGGAATGGGGAATTGTTGCTTAATGAGTATAAAGTTTCAGCTTTGCAAGATGAAAAAGGTCTATAAATTGGTTGCACAACAATGTGGATGTATTTGATACCACTGGACTGTATATTTAGAAACACTTAAGATGGTAAATTTTGTTACGTATATTTTATCACAATTAAATTAAAAAAAACTATTAGTAAAGAGTAATAAGTGAAATGAAGACATTTCTCTCAGATTTGAAAATTCAAAATCCAAAGCATTACCTTAAGAATATCTCCTGGGTCTTAGATACGGGTTATCCTTAGATACTAGGACCCATTGGCCTTTCTGAATGAAGAGCAGCCTCTCACTGGCTACCAGTGTGATTTGTCTTTGTTTCTGTCTATTCAAAGTATGGCAAACTCAGTCCTTATCCACTCCTTCATTAAACACTTAAGTAAACAAACATTCATTGAATGCACCTGCAACTCACACATGGTGCTGGGGCACAATTCAAATCTGGGAAAGCAATCATAGATTTTTGCAGATTTGCAGCAGAACACATCAATCATAGCATAGCTTAGTAGTTAAAATAATAGACTTGAGCCTGAGCACCTAAGTCTGAATTCTGGCTGGGCCACTTGTTAGCTGTGTGTTTTGTTGTTGTTTTTTTGTTATTGCTGTTTTTTGCCTTTTTACCTCAGTTTCCACATCTTTAAAATGGAGATATTGTACTATAGTACCTTATTCATAAAGTTGCTATGAGGTTTAAATGATTTGATATTTATGAAGTCGGTATATAGGAAGGGCTACATTAGTACTTACTAAAGAAATAAACATGTACTGAGCAGCTAACTAAACAGAAAACACACTGCTAGTAACTGTGAACATCTGCCCTAGAACTTAGAATTTAACATGGTAAACGGGAATTCCTAGCTGTCTGGCTATTTCAAGGAACTGTTCAAGTCCTTGAAACTATCTCCCCCATCTGTGATGACTGGGAACAGATTGTTTAATGGAGAGGAAGTATGACGACTGCTAAGTTTTGCCTTGTACTAGACTCACAATGTGGATGCTTCTGCCCTAGCAGCTTCAAACTGCACAGAAGGAAGTGGGAGCAGGCCTGTTGTCATGATGTGCACACTACGATTGTTTTCAGAGAGAAATGTGTCATTAAAATCAAGTGTTATTCCTGGGTAACAGAGAGGAAAAAGACAGCAAAGGCAAAAACAAATCCAAAGTTAATAAAGTTTCTATTTTATCAAACCAGAGCCATGGATGGAATCATAATGAGGCTCTCTGAGCAGAAGCCTGAGCTGCATTACAAATGTGAAATTTTTTTCTGAGGACCAGATGGAAACAGTAAATGCCTAGAGAATTTGAGAACATGTTAAAAATGAAAATCCTAATCTAAATAAAAAGTTCTGTCTGATGGATGCTACTACAAAACCAGAAAATATTTAAGACATAAACTCCTGAAAACTAAACAACCCTTAAGAATTCTCAACTGGTAAAAACTTGGATAAAAAAAATCTTTCATGGAAGTTCAAAAAAGAGCATTTGGATGGGGACAAAAAATAATATATAACTCTTGATATTTATCATTATCACAATTCAAAAAGGAAAACAATTATAAAATCTAGGTCTCAATTAACGATGAGTTTCTTAACTGAGTACTTAGAAGAAAGAGGTTTTAAATATTTTAACCTAGAAAACCATATATAAATTCTCTATTTCTATTTAAAACATTGGGTTGTCTTTCATGTTGCTAATTTCTATTGTACATCTGTTCACATTTTAGGAATATCCTAATTGTTTGACAAATAGTATGTGTGTGGGTTTTCTCATACCCTATAATTTCAGATATTATATTATTATATCACCATCTGCCTTGCCAATATCTCAAAAGTAAAATAGGGACCAAAATAAATCTTTCTCATGTGCAACCAAAATATAGACATATTAGAGAAAAGAATAAGAAATTCAGTTCAACAGTAACTTGCCTGTTACCATGCAATGTGCTGAGACTAAACTTAAAGTAGCATCACTTCACAGCATATACATTTATCAAATCATTAAGGTATACACCTTAAATTTGTACAATGTTATATGTCAATAAAACTGGAAATAAAATAAAATTCTTTGCCAATTGAAATAAATAGCACCTGGCCTCAAGGAGATTGGTCTAATACAATGATTCCTGATACTTTTTCTTCCAGGTATTTCCCTAAAAATATCATTATCAATGGTGTTACTCTGTCCTGAACGTAGTCATGTTGTTCTTGTTGATTTAATAGGCAGTCAGAGTATGGAGGGGAAATAGTCATGGTTTGGACTTGTGTGCAATTCTAGGGCACTTACTCTATGGGTCTAAGTGAGATACTTGGCCTAGGGAGTAAATGTAGATAAAAAAGGGAGAAGGGAGTCCACATTTCTATTTAAAGTTTGGGGACTGGAAGGGGAACCAGCTGAGGAGATTTCAGAAAAGCAGTCTCTGAGGAAAGAGATTAAAGTGTCCAGCAGGCCCAGTGAAGGCAGTGTTTCAAGAAAGAGAGAGTAATCATCGATATGATTTGCTGCTGATGGGCTGAATAAGATGAGGGTTGAGGATTGATCATTGAATTTGGCACATGAAGGTTTTAGTGGAGTTGTGAGGGGAAAACTTGATTCGTTTTCAAAAGAGTATTAGAGGAAAGAAAATGTGGAGAGAAGTAGAAACAATTATTTTGGGGAGTTTTGCTATAAAGAGGAACAGATTTGTGGTAAGATATAGATGGGTTCATGGGGTCAAAGAGGGCCTTTGAAAGAACAGAGCTATAGTACCTTTGTAGAATGACAGAAATAATCTAATAAGATAAAAAACTGATAAGACGGGGACAGCTGGGACAAGTACAAGAGCAAAGTCTTAGAGAGTGAAAGGGGATATAATGAAGTGCACAGTGTAGGGGTTGGCCTTAAACAAGTACACAGAATTAATCCATAGAAACAGGAGGAAGGCGGGAGACAAGGGCACACAGAACAGGCAGGTGGTACACATGGTGAGTGAGGGAAAGGTTTGCAGCTAGAACCACATGCCTGAGACATTCTGCCTATCATCTGCGTCCCTTGCCTTGAGGGGATTGGAAAATACTAGTTCATCCTCTAAAATACTTCCCTTTGCCTCCGCTCTCTAATGTGTCAAATTCTACCAGTGCAGATTAATTCTTCTAGTTTAATGTTTATTACCCTAAAATGGAATGACACAATAAACCCCACGAGTCAATTATGCTTAAGTGAGAATTAATTTGTTCAGTCTTCACTGTGAGAAGGCTTTTAAAAAGGAGACATGAGAGTATGATAACCCTGAACATTTTCCCTGTGGGGTTGGGAGCTGGAGGTTGAGGAGAGTGGAGTGGGCTGTGTGAGGAAGTACCACTGAATCTATGGAACTTACCAATATATACAGTGTGCAACCCTAAGAATGCATGGGCTAATTCTTGGTTTGCCACTTTGTAGCTTGGTTACCTAACATCAGTCAGTTGACCTCTCTGAGTCTCCGTTTCCTCATCTGTAAATGGAGGGAAAATGTAATGATATAAGATGTGTAGGTATACTTTTTTCTATTATTTCCCCAATATAAAAAAAAATTTAAATAGTGCTATCTTTTTCCTTTCTCTTGGAGCATAATTCCTTCTTGCTCACACCAGCAGACTACTTATACCCAACCTCTTGTTCTATACCAGATTCCCAAGCATAGTTATCTAGTGATTAATTACTGAACAAAATAAGTCACCATAGCAGGGGCAGATTCAATGCTCACAGGCATTTGGAAAAGGGAGCAGCACCACTGTTCTGTAAACCTTCAGTTTCATAATCAGATTGGCACCACTTGGTAGCAGTGGGAGAGCCATTATGTTTTTTGCTTGTATACTTGCAACATGTATATCTATTAAGTAAAATCATTTCATAAGCCAAAACAGTATATGCTCTCCTTAGCTGGAACAAAGCTCCCTGATGGCAAGGTGCATCATGTTTGCATCATCCAACAATTAATATTTGTTGATTGGAATCAATACAAAATTAAAATACAAGCCATACATCAGAATTAATTCATGGGCAATGTCTTAATTAATTCATAATTAATAAGCAATATCTATCCAGATTTTACCCATTGAAAAGGGACTAATAAATACAGCCATGCTTTAAGAAACTAAATATAAACCTCTCAACTTTCAGAGTACAAAGTACTTGGCAAAAGCCTTGTTAGGGTTCACATAAAATATAAAATTCATTAATGTACTTTAAAGCTGAGTCACATTCTTAAAAATTTTATATGCATAAAATATCCTAGAATATTTTTTTCTTCTGTATATCTCTACCAAGTCACTTTGCAGAAAACCAAATCACTCTATAACCACTGGTATTCAATATTCATATCATATTTATAAGGTAAGGATGGTAGAGCAGGTAATTATTAATTCATTTGACAAAAAAAGCTACCAGCAGAAAATGTATGCATACAGGCTCACTGGGCATTTGGGATTCAGCTGGCATTAAAACTCAAATCCCTTGAATCCCAAGCTAGTGATGTGTTTATAGAGATAGCTCTTTTACAATATTAGACTCTGTGAAACTTTATTCAGATGAAGCAGTTGCTTCATTTAATATGTAATTGCCAGATAAGTTCCTAAAAAAAATCTTATTTTTATTAATTTAGACAGAACCATAAAATTGGCATGATTTTTGTGAAGTCTAAAGCATTTTACCTATTTTGCACTGCTGTAAAGCTTTCAGTTTATTTGAATAGTTATTTTCAATGAAGTATCAGTTCATTTGAACAGAACCCCTTGTCTTAAAGATATAACCTTTTAATGCCTTTCAATGGCTAGGAGACAGAATCAACCTGATCAATGATAATGTGAGAAGGAAGTCTTTATCAAAAGAGAAGCAATAACCTTTACTTCTGTTTTTATCCCTAAATATTCTTGGAAACAACCAAGAAATAAAGGGCAATTTGATTTAAATGCTATAAAGTCATCTGGTTAAGGTTAAATGCAACTTTCACTGCACTGAATATTGGTTATATGAGCTTCCCATTATCCTTCTGCAGGAAGCATAAAAGTGATGTAAAGATTTAAGGGGGTAGATAAGATCCAAAGGTCCCATAGTTTAGCTCCTGCCTCCATACAGTCTCTCACTTGTGCAGTCCAATACAGCAGAAAATCCTCCTTTTTATAAAATAAAATGTTTGTGGTACTTAATAATGTTTATTAACAGGATGCTCTTTACATACAATCCAAATAAACATGCACCATTTAAACCAATCACTTTGCTTTGTATTCATTGTATTAGTTGAACATTACTTTTGTCCTATAAATTGATCTTTCTTCTTCCAGCAAATAGGTTCCATTTCTTTGTGTTTTTATAACAATTATAATTAATTTTATAACTATTATGCATAAGTAGGGAAAGAATTGCTTTCTCTCTACTAATGAGGAAGTTGAGGTTTCTAAAAGGTTAAATGACTACCTCTGCCCCACACATAAAACAAAACAAACAAAAAACAGTTTGTAAGTGGCGACACCAGGATTCATGTCTAGCATGTCTAGACTCTTTGACTCCAGATTGAGCTCCTTTCCCATTGCCTCTCATGAATAAACTTTCTCATGTAAACAAATCACTAGGAGGTTAGATTCTAAAGACGAGGGAAAATAACTTCAGTGACATTATGGTACTTTGAAAAGAAAATCAGTTTTTGCTAATCTCTTCGAATGGGGTACATCTGAAATAGTGTCAACAATAAATAAATTTAAAAAAACAGACTTCGGAATCTCAGAGGGAAGGCCAGGGTGGGCGGGAAGAGATCAACCAAAGAACTTGTATGCGTATATGCATAACCCATGGACACAGACAATAGAGTGGTGAAGGCCTGGGGCAGGGGGGTCGGTGGGGGATGGGCAAGAAGTGGTCAATGGGGGAAAGAGGGGCACATATGCAATACTTTCAACAATAAAGATTTAAAAATAAGTAAAATAAAAACAAACATCAGTTTTAAAAATGCATTAGAAATTATTTAAATTAACTTAAAGAAATAGTGTTTCATCGGCATCTAGTTTCACTAATGGAGACAAGTATGAAATTCAAGAAGGTAACTGGAATTTTAAAGAATGAAGATTATTTTATGGCCAAAGTAATTTGCAGTCGTCTCTGAAGAATGATACTGATTAAATCTCATACCACATAGTGATTTCTTTTTCTTTGTAAATTTTATTTTACTGTGGTAAAACATTTACATGGGTTTTAAGATGAAGTACTATCCTATGAAACTAAGTATTCTCTAAGTGGTCTAAAAAGAATAAATTTATTATGCACAACTGCTTAATAAAATGTATTTAATTAAATCATATCATATAAAATATTTAGGTAATTTATATTGTGATATATATTATAATTTTTTATATGAAATCATAAGCGCTGGATATGTTAGTGAACTAATATCTGCTGCTTACCTACCATTGTGCAGGGATTGTGCTAAGCACCGTACACACGGTACTCCATTTACTCTTCATAATGGCCTAGTGAGATACAAGTAGTATTTTTCTAATTTTTCAGATACAGAAAAAGAACCTAAGATAGGCTAAATTATTTTTTTCATAACCCAGTGACTGGTAAAGGTGGAGTTGGGATTCAAATGCTTTGTTCTTGGCACCATACTACCCAGCCTCCAAAAGTCCCTGTGTAGTTAGACAGGCATGAGCAGAGTAGGAATAATAGGTCAGGTATGGAATGTCACTAGGGGGGAAAGCCCTGAGTACCTAGCAATGGGCAAAACTGGGAAAACAAGGACCTTTCCTCCCCTAGCATATTGCTGGTCATGTGGTTTAGATCCTCTGACCTTTCCTCCCTATCATATAGCTAATCATGTGGTAGAGCCCCTTAGAGGAGGAACAAGGGGCCAGAGAACAGCCTCATGTGATTCCCACACAAGCTCTTGCTCAACCACTCCCTCAAGCAGTAAGCCCTCAGGACAATGAGGTTCTGACCTGCATGGAATGATCTTGGAAGCAGAGTCTTGGGTCTGTTGACCACAGAGACAGAGTTTTGGTCAAACTAAAAATAACATCTTTGTCTCAATTGAGTTTCAGCTCCAAGCCCAGAAAAGCAGTAAGGCCAGGTGGGCTGACACCATGGCTGACTTCAGGACCCATGACTAAAGACCCCCTGCCCTGGCAGGGACCAATCTGTGGAGACCACAATCCTGAAAGGACATACCTAGAAAAGATGATGAATATTCTATTGAGGTCATCCTCTGGGACCTCCCCTAAGATTCCCACCTTTAAGGAGGGGATAAAATCCCTCAGGACGGAGGACCCAGCTCTAGCTCTTCTAGCTCACTCGCTCTCTCTTCTCTCTCTCCCTCCCTCATGCTTCCCTCACCTTCTTCCTTTAGGTGTGTCTCTTTGCTTTCTTTTGCCTAAGCTCCAGGGGCCTTTCTTTTGCCTCTGTAACTTGTTTCCTGAGCCCACACAGCCCAACTGGCTCACTTCCTCCACAGCTCACCTCTTCTACCTCTGTGACTTTATAAATAAACTTCTGTTAATATATGAGTCTTGCTCGGAATTCTTTCTTAGCCAGAACTCAAGCTCTAAGGTTACTGAACCAAGGTCCAATCGCCAGAAACATTTTGGTGCTGTTTTGCCACTAATACCTGTGTTGTTTTGGTAAATATAGACTGTTGGAGACACAACTCTGTTTTCTGGGTAAGCTCAGACCTGGCTGAGTAGTCTAAGAGGTAAGGACCAGGGACTTAATTATCCCCAGGAAGTTGAAATTTCATATGGATTTTAATGGTAAAATCTCAGGAAGTCTTGGGCAGTTCAGACACTAGCAAGAAAGCCTTGGATCTCTTAGTTTCTTTGTCCTGTCTTCTTCCACCTCTCTTCAGAAGGCCTAAATGGTTCTGATGGAGAGCGAGTTTTCCTGAATAAACTTCTGAGGTAACCATGGCCAAGTTAAGTCACAGAAGTCCTCTCAGAAGCTCTATGCTGTAACAAATAGTGTGAGTTTATTAATTTGTGGAGGAATAGAAAGGGTGGCAAGGACACATTTTGAGATAAATGAGTGTCTTATGACACTGGAATTTTCCCAAGGCATTCGTTCACTGAATCTTATATTCAATTTTTATATGTGGACTCCTGAAATAGAAAAGGCATCTTCTTATCCTTTATTTTCTTCTGCGTTTCAAGCTTATTGGCGCAAGTGGGTGGAATTACTTCAAATTGGTTCTCTTCTAATTTTTTCTCACAATGGATGGTAACACAGGCTATTTTAAAATACAGCAGCCAAACAAAGCTATAAATTTCCTTATTGGGGATGTAATCTATTCACACTTGGTTCATTAAAATATGATTATCATATGATAATAAATGAGTTATATTTTGTTTTTTTAGTACATCAAATGATTACACAGTGGAATTATAAAATTATTTCTTTACACACGCACTTTGTCTCTTTCAAATTGACACATTCCATACCCAGTGGATGTTTTCCAAATAATAAAAAAATAATTTCTGCTTCACCCACCAAGACTGAAAATAATGTGGATGTTTGTGTATGTTTAGATATTTAGTAATGTAATTAAAGAGTAGCATCTATTACATGACTTATAATGCATGAAGTATTTTGCTAAGTACTCTAATATATTATCAGAGGAGATAGATAGTGGATTACATGGACAGGTATTTTTTAATTTAAACTAACATTTGAAAATATTTAAACATAAGGCTATTTTTTTCCACTTTGCAAAGTAAGGAGTTGAGGTCTAAGACAGCTAACTGATTGATCTAAAATTTTAATAGCAGATCAAGGGAAAATACTAAACTCAATCTAGCTTTCTTGACTCCAGATAATATAGCATAAAACAAAGTTTTTAACACAAAAAAATAAAATTCAAGGTAACTTCAAAATAGTACAATCATAGAACCCCATGTGTAGTATGTTAAGACATTATATAATGTCCCATAATAATGGCGCAATTTTTATAGGGTTAGGAAAAAAAAATAACTTCTCTTCCTGGGGCAGAAAAATTTGAATGCTACAGACATCTATCCTCTTAGAAACTGTTTCAAGCACCTCAAACCAATAATTCATCACCAGGAAAAGTCAAAACTATTACAGACACTTCTAACCCTCCACTATATTTCAATAGTTTACTTTTAAAAATGGTGCTAAAAACTTATCCATAATTTGTCAGTGAGTACAGTATTAAGAATTAAACTCTGAAATTATGGTATGAGAATATGCTGATGTAATGGAAATAATTCCATATTGCAAAAATACACTAGTTTCCTTTTGATCTCCAAACCACTGCTCTCCATCAAAATGTGCTCTCTGCAAATAAAAGAAAGCATATATATGATTTTATGTATGAAATACAGAGGTAAAGTGGAAAAACATTAATAATTAGTAAATGTGGGTAGAGGGTATTTGTTGTACTAATCCTTTCAACTTTTTAATTTATTTTATTTTATTTTTTATTTTAAGTCTTCACTACCAGTGATTTCTCCTTGACCCACAGATCCTTCCTCCCTTCTGCCCTCCTGGACATCTTAGATGCACATAATTTTAATGGTATAAATTGTCTGGAAATTTCTATGACTTCATCAAGCACAGCTGCACAGAAATTTTTTTTCTCTCTCTAGTCATTTATCTCTTAAATTGGTGGTTTTCAAGTACTTGGAGACTATGGAATCTGTATGAGATGCCTCCAAAGTTTTCCAACCCTGTAGTCATCTATATTGCTTTATTTGATCCAGGACCAGGAAAAAGATTGTCACAAACCTACTTCTCAAGGAATCCCCAAAATGATTCTTAGAACACTGATTTACAGAAAATACAATTTGAATGCATTTTTCCTTGATGCCACACTACCCAGACCTCTTTATTTCCGATCTGTGCACTTTGCAGTAAGCCTGAGTTGTGAGGGGTGTAGGCCGGAAGAGGAGCAGCCAGGCGGCCAGGGGAGCGCACCTTGTGACAGGTACTGTTTGCCAGAAAAGGGCTAGAGAAGCTGTCCTTTCTTATTCTCCCTCAAAGAGAAGATGCCCATATTCCAGCAAGAAGCAATCTGAGAAGGTCAACACATTCTTTTTTCAACCGAGAGTACACAGTGAGATTCAAACATATCTGTGTCAAACAATTACTAGGAGTGACAGAGGTCCCAACCTCTCAGTTCAGAAAAAAATGAGACAGAATTTTTTTACTCCTGGTGATGGTTTTTCTACAGTACACGAGTTGTGAACTCACAATTGCCTCACTCTGCAAGTCACAAACTCTTACTTCCAAGTTACCCAGGAAATCCTATATAAAGCTCAAATTTCTTATTTTAAATGTTGCATCAGTGAAAAAATATAGGTAGATGATGTAATGTATAATGTGCAAACATTTTAAAGGACAGATAACAAATAGATTCCTGTGTACAACATTTCCACTCAGACAGTAAGAGGTATGTAGAGCTTTTCTGAGCTGTGGCACTAATTGTGCTGTGTGACGCATGAGGAATACCTAAAATAAATAATTGTACCATGCGACAGACAGATATTCACATTATCGCACTACAGTCAGTATGATTTGTACACAGCAGCTTAATTAAATAGACTACCATGTAAAACACTTAGCCTCTAGTGAGATGTTATAATTAAACCTGTATCTGCAATATCCTAGAATACAAAAATAGGAAGCAAGTGAGAGTAGCCTTACTGCCAGGAAGGGAACACAACTGTTTATGAGATGAATAAAATAAGAATGCTTGTAGAATAAGCATCACCTAAGCTTCCTTTCCTCCTCCTTCATATTGGGCTGAAGGAAGAGGGCTCAAAAAATAAGGAGCAGGAACCTTAAACCATAGTCATTTTTCTTTTATTTTTTTCAACAAATATATATTAGGTGCTAGCCTTTCTTGTAGGTGCCTGGGATTTAGTAAACAAGCCGAAATCTCTGTCCTCGGGCAAGGCAGTAGGATTGGTAGACAATAGAAGGAAAAAACAATATAACAGACAGATATGTCTTTTCAGATGATGTATTTTTAGGTAATAGTAAGTGCCAAGAATAAATATAAAGCAGATTAAGGGACTAGAAAGTGAAGGGTGCTTTTTTTAAATAGAGGAAACAGAGAAGCCCTCTCTAGTATATATATTTGAGTAGAAGCCTGAATGGAAGTGAGTGAGCCATGTCCACATCTTCCAGGCAGAGTAATCACCACGTGTAAAGGCCCGCAAGTGGAAGCGGGCTAGGGTTGTTGAAGAACAGAGAGGCTACCTGGCTGGAGAACAGGAGATGAGGTCACAGGTAGCCTGAGGCCAGATAATATCAGGCCTTGTAAACCACAGTAAGCATTTTAGATTCTTTTCTGAGAATCATTTAAATGTCTCAAGCATAATGTCGCTGGTGTCTTGACAGTGATGTTAGAGAAATAAGCACTATAAACACCTATGGAGAAAAACTGGGAGATGACAAAAGAGGAATGGGGAAAGAAAGCAAATGGGATTTTGCAAAAGGGGCTTAGACTTTAGCAGTTGGACAATAGGCATGGTTGCTGGGCCACCTTCCAGCATGGGCCCTGGGGGATTTCATCATTACTTTACAAAGCCCTTTTTACAGTAAGCGTTTTTAAAAATCCAATATATTGAAGATTTGCAAACACTAAGGAGGCCATGGAAACACCATTTATAGACTTGCATTACTGAGAAAATGCTTGCTCTGATTAAAGCAATAGACTCAGGCTGTGAGGCATAGACTTCCACTGGCATTTAGTTCAGACTGTGGACTAAGATAATTTCTGTAAAAAACCCCCCACCAGGATTATACATAAAGCACAACACAAAGCACCTCTGGTAAATTAGGACTGAGCACTAGGGTTTTCCCCAAATGTACTCATCTTCCCAAGCACCTCAGCTGTGATTGTTTGATGCATTTGCGGGTAGTGCATCAGCTACCATCCATAACATCCCATTGTAGGTGATAAATGCAAGGGATACCAAATTTGCATGCTTGCCTCACAGTTTCCATAAACAGTAATTTGTTAAGTCATAAGAATGGTATAAACAGAGTTTTCGATGTTATGGGATTTACACAATAATTGGAAGTCATTATCTCTCAAATGCACATTCTCCTTTTTCCCTTTGCTTCTAATCTCCTAGTCCACCACTGCACCCTCCACAATGCCTGCAACATATCTTTCCAAAGCAAAAGGTATTTATGGCCATTCCTTTCTCACAACCTTGCAGTGGCTTCCTGGTGATGGAATAAAGCCCAGAATCCCTTAAAGTATGGCTCCAATCTACAGATTCAGTCTTACTTCCCATCTTTGCCACCTTTCATCTTAGGTTGTAATTCCAGTGAACTTTGCTCACTTTCCTTCATACTTCATATTCTGAGTCAAATCCCAATTCAGACCCTTAATTGCTGTGTAACTTTGGCAAATTACTTATCCTCTTTATGCTTCATTCTTTTTCTTATAAAACGAAAATGATTATACTCATGAGCCTTTTATGAGACTAAATAAGTAAATATATTTAAAACAATATCAGACACATTGTAAGTGCTGAATAAATGTGAGCTATTATTACTACTAGAGGCCCCTTGCATGACATTCGTGCACTGGGGTGGGGAGGAGGGGGGAGTCCCTCAGCCCGGCCTGCACCCTCTTACAGTTCGGAGCCCCTTGGGGGATGTTTGCCTCCAGGCTTAGGCCCACTCCTGAGGGGTCCTTAGCACAGCCTTGGAGGCGGGAGAGGCTCCCACCACCATCACTGAACTCGCCAGCTGTGAGCCCGGCTTCTGACTGAGCAGTGCTTCCCCTGTGGGAGTGCACTGACCACCAGGGGGCAGCTCCTGCATTGAGCATCTATCCTCTGGTGCAAGTGCACGTCATAGCGACCTGTCATCCTGCTGTTTGGTCAATTTGCATATTAGGGTTTTATTATATAGGATTATTTGTAAACAAAATTTCCTTATTATTGTTTCCTTGGGGGAAAAAACAAATAAATAAAACCCTTCCAGCCTCTCTTTTCCTGAAAAACTCCCATTCATTCTTCCAGACCTCATACATATGACATCTCTTATCTAAACTTTCCCTAACACATTGACTTACTTTCCATCAGTACTCACTTAATATGTGCTCTAATAACAAGTTGATCATCATTCTTCAATATCATTATTTACACATCATTGGTTAATTATTAATGCATAAATTTGTTTTCCAGTACTACATAGTTCTTTGAAAGACAAGGACTCTCTCTTTCTAATTTCCTATCTCCTAAATCCAGTGTAGGATCTAGAGCATAGTAGAATCTCAACAAATGTCTTATTCAATCAAATATTTAATCAGTAAGTATGTACAGACACAAATATTTCTCAAAATTTTCCAATATTGCTAGGAAATAACTCAAGAAAATTAAAAAATACAAGCACAGATTTAGTAGATTTAGCTAACAAACCAGAACTAAGTTGTATAAGACAATAAATATAACTCAAGTTTAGAGGAAGGTCAAGCATGTACTAAATTCACTGTTTTCTTTTTACTCCTCTCCAGTTATCCAGCTTTGTCTTATCAGATATAAATTCCTTTAGAGTATGAACTATGTTAATACTTTTGCATTTGCATATTAGACACAAAAGTTCATATTTCATGGAAGATTTCAAAGATATAAGTAGAACTATAAGGGGAAAAGGAAGAAAAACATGGGACTTTTTTCTAATACTAGCCCTAATTAAAAGAATAGTGTTCCCTGTGCAAGCACATTTATTTGCAAGCATGGACAAACAGAACATGGGTCTCATCCACCAATACATGTGCTCTTTATGAGGAGAGTGTAGAAAAGAGGTGTGTAATAGGCCCAGGATGTATTCAAGACTGTCACCAATACCTTCTTTCAGAAAGCATCATGCTGATGATGATGGAGGAGAACTGATGAAAAAGGTTGGGACATCAGCAAAGGAAACAAGATTGAAAAAGCTGGACACTGTGTGGCAAATACCAGTCAAGAAAAAACAAGCCAGGTACGATTATTATGCCTCAGAAATGTTCACCCCTGATTTGGGGTTGGGGGTAAATAATAAATAGGAACTCTGGCATTAATTTCCCCACTCCCCATTTAGCAATGCTGACTATTCCATTGACACTTGGCAAAGCGTGACATGTATATTTTTTCATGCCATCTAATGAGTGTAATGACCGCTTCTGGGTTTCAGAATTTGAAAGTTTGGGATGGTGTCTCAAGGTCAAAACAATGATTAATTAGATAGAAACACTTGGAAGAAGCTAAAGCAGTTCAGAACATTTTTTTATATCTGCAACATGTAATATTGAAAAGAACATGAACTTAGCATGTTCTTATAGTCAAATGGAAATTTAATGAGATAACATATGTGAACATTCTAGTAAAGAACTTAAAATATTGTAGGCATTGGGATCCATGCAGGTTAAATGGGAATTTTTTTCTTACTCACAGCAGTGCTCAATTCCATAAACTGAGTGAATGAAAAAAGAAAACCCTGGGGCCAATTAATAACGATCTTCAGATTCATGCAGGGTCTTCTAAGTCTTAATATCCATTGAAGACCAAAATACAAATTATACATATTATCTCTATATATAAAAGGCTAATATGCTAAGTGTCCGATCGCTATGATGTGCATTGACCACTGGGGGCAGATGCTCAATGCAGGAGCTGCCATGAGAAATGGCACTGCAGATCTAGCACCCACAAAGTGGGAAACAGGCCCACCACCACCCCAGAGCAACAGCCCACCAAATCGCAGCCAATGCTGCTGAGACCCTATGGCACAAAATGCGGCCCACAGCCCAGCCCAGCTTGGAACCAGTCACTGTGGGTGCCAGGTAATGACATCACGTAGCAACACCTAGCTTCCTCTCCCTAGTGACAACTAGCCTCCTTGAAGTTTCTTCAGCCCAGGAATACAACTTGCTTTATTGCCAGGTGCAAACATTTCACACTTTAATAAAATGTCTGTGAAGCATTTTCCCGTGCCTCATCTCATTTGATCCTCACAGAAGTCCTGGAGTAGGTAGATAGGAGACTCGGTGGAATCCTATTTTCTTTTCATTAGCCAGAAAATGGAGATTTAGAAAGCTTAGAAACTTGACCGACTGAAAACAAGTAAGAAATGTTGGACCTTGAAAATTACTTCAGGTTTTGTCACTGTGCAGAATATAGTCAAACACTGCTGCAGTTAAATATTTTACCCTTTGTTCTCCCTGCATGATCTACAATAATAATCTGCTTCATGTTGATATTTACTGCTGTGTTGGTGACGATTACCTGAAAGAGAAGTTGGGGTGCTTCACTGAGCTGGAAAAAGTTTAGCTACATCAGAAAGCAGGTCTAATTAAACAAGTTTATTCTATATATACAAAAGGCTAAGTTGACTCACGCATTAGCGATACATATAAAGCTCTCGCTGGCGCCAATTGCATGCATGTGTTTTGATCTGTCATTGTTGATCATGAATTTGGTTGACACTTCTATTATAGAGAAAGGGTGAATAGGGATATTAAAATATTTCTTCTAATTAATTTCCTTTCTTTGTGCATGAATTTGTGCACTGGGCCACTAGTATATTATATATATGTTGACCATAAGGAAGAATTTTCCAATACCTGGACTGTGAAGTAGTGAGAATGTGTACTGAGTGAGGTTATAGAGCTATTTTCTCCAGAGTCTTAAAAATAGGGCAGATTTCCATATGTCAAAGATGGAGCAATTGTGGTCCTGCCCCAGGATAAAAAAGCAATGAGATAATCACCCAAATTCCTTCCAGATTTAGGATTGTGTAAATATTCTGATTAGTGACAGCACATTGAATATCTACTTTTTTCCCCCAGATATTTTCTAAATAACCCCAGAGTAGGTATTTCACAGGTGTTTTTTAAAAATCTTCTGCCATTGGCCCACACTTCACAGTGTAGGTTTTCAAAACCAGAACTACATGTTCATCTGACCAAAATATGAAATCTACAAATAACTAAAGATTAAAAAAAATTCTCCAGAGGGTTTAGAAATAAACTGTATCCTCTGAATTGTTTAGCTTCATCATGAAAATTACTTTAATTTCAATGCTGAAATCAAAACAATCCAATCTTCTTAAAAGAAGCCTACTGTCTACTGTAAAGTAA
The DNA here is from genome assembly GCF_000147115.1 of Myotis lucifugus. Taxonomy (NCBI): domain Eukaryota; kingdom Metazoa; phylum Chordata; class Mammalia; order Chiroptera; family Vespertilionidae; genus Myotis; species Myotis lucifugus. The sequence continues at coordinate 4,578,801 of NW_005871111.1, read as the reverse complement.
TAACATGTTTTTAGAGACTTCTAAGTGCATATCTTGGAATTTCTAACTTGAATGCATGGTTTGGAAAATACCAATCGTTGATCGTGAAAAGATGGTTACATTTCATCATGACAATGAGGCAAAAATAAAGTACTTTTGATCTTATTTCCTCATGTAACTGTTCCATATGATGATAAAAAAGCACATACTTTTTAAGATTAGTTAGAAAATCATTTAAATATATAATGTGTATGTTTTCCATAAAGAAACATGGAATGTTTCATGAAAATAAAATTGACAAATATTAAACATACACTCACATAACACAATAGAAATAAACATAAGTATAGACACAATCAGGAGCTGAAGACAGACTGTGATACAGCTTTACTAAGAAACATAGGAAGGGGAGTACCTGAGTTGGAAGGAGAAAAAGGGTGAAAATGAGTAATAGTCCCAACTGAAGTTATACAGTATGTGTGATGACGACTGTATTCTTTAACCCTACATTATGTTACATTGCACCAAAGTCATGTGTTTTATTTTTTAGCAATTTGTAGAAAATTATGTTTTAACTTAACTAGGAGATCACTTTAATCACATTAAGTTACCACAGACAGTATTTAGTTGTTCTTTCTGTAACTTGCTGTAAGAAAATTTGTATAATGCATGAGTAAAACTACTCTTTAATTACTTTAAAATTGGGATTTTTTTGGAAAGAAAAATACAATATTTATAGCTCTATGTTCCTAGAACATAAAAAATGTATTCTAAATAAAAGAAAGTTCAAATTATTATCTTCGGGAACTCTACCATAAAGAAAACATTACCAAGATTTTATGAAGATTTTCCATTACCTGAAAATTAGCTTACTCAAATTAAATGTCCTTCTGATCAAAATAAGGGCTTAATATTAACCCAAGTAGTAAAAAATATGAGTTTATTAACTATAGTATATATATTTCACCCTTGTTTTTTATTTCTGAGAACTAATTAACAAACCTATATACATCCTCCTATTCAGGTATACTACTTAGCAAATTATATAGAAATACACATGCACTAAGGGTGGGGTATACCATTAGAGAGAGGACCTCTTTAAATCAGTACATATTTATATATAAATCTTCTCTTCATACAAATGTTACCATTGGTAGATTTTTAAAAACTCATCATGTGTATTCTACAAGTCTGAGATTATGATTAAATAAGATTTAATCCATCAAAAAGATGACCAAAGCTCTCCAATAAAGCAATTACATGAACAACAGTCCATTGTTAGAAAACAAAAACAACCATATCTTGTTTAGCTAGGTAAAGTATGTTTTGGCTAAACATGTGGTGGCCATGAAAAGTAAGCTACATATTTCTAGGGGTAACCTGAATTTTCCAATGCACTGTGCACTAGATTAGACAACAGAATTCAAGTAAATATTAATTTCAAAAACTAGATATGCTAAGTTTATAATGTGGGTTGGCAATCTAGTATGCACTCACAAAATTGTTGTGTTAGAATTACCATTAAGTGGTACTAGCTCCATTCATTGCTATGGTCCCTATTAAATAAAAACTGTAGGGGTACAGATACACAATTTTGAAGGGTATTTTCAACTGATAGAAAATATATTTTTCAAAGAAATCTGAAATGGCATAGCTTTTATAATTAAAGTTTAATTTCTATTGTGGTTTTTCTTAATTTCATTATACAAATTTAAGGAAGCTAGCTTTTACAGAGCTGTTCTTGAATTTATTTAATTGGCATTTCCAAGTAAATTGGAAATTTATTGATTATTATCAAAAATTTAAGTCACTTTTTTACAACAAGAGGATCTTAAAGATAATAGCATTTTTAATCATAAAGAAAATTAACTAACTGTAATTTCAGAAGTGGGAACTTAATTTTCTCTTTCCTGAAGTAGTGTAATGATAAAGTCAATAAAGCTAAAACCCACTACAAACATTGCAACACAATAAAATAACTTTTACTTCAGACATTGTCTTCAGAAATAAATTAGAACCAAGATTAAAAGATTTATCTTGTACCAAAAATATACTACTCAAATTATCATCAACAGTGACCACAAAACATACAAAAAAGTCACCCATCACCTCAAAGGAGATAGGACAAAAAAACTGAGTGTTTTTGTTGAACTCCCTTCAATTCTCAATTTACCTAGAATTAGCTAGGCATTTTTATAAGCAGTAATTCCAAAGACTCTTCACAGTCAGAGGGTTCTTTTATCTGGAAACAGCTAGGAGCACAATGATCATTTAACACACAGTGCACTACGTATTCCTCAGCTGACCCACTCTCCATTCATTCCACACTTGTGATCTGGATTATAAACAAAAACTCAAATGTTCTATACTCTACGTTTTTAAATCACTGCTCACTAATGAAAAGCACTACTGTCGACAGTTCCAAATCCCATCTTACCACGTATGAGCCACAGTGAAGCGACGCCGCTGCCGAATGCTTTTATTCACCAGCAACTTTCTGAAAAAGCATGGTGAGTTCCTGGGTGAACTGCGTGGAGAAATTTTAGGAGATGTAGGTCTGTTTCCCGGTGGTCTCGGAAGCTCAAGTTCTAAGTGCATTTGCTCCTTGAAAGTCTTGATGCAAACCTCAGGTTCAGAAGCAGTAAGTTCCTTGGAAGAATTTTTTGCTGTCATGTCTTATGTGGAGCGCTCGCTTTCACCATCCAAAACAAAAACCTCAAACATAGCAGAGACACAGCTGCAGGTTAGGAGGCTGGTAAGTCTGCAAACTATTTCCAGTTTAATTTCAGAAGCCGAGGCTCCAGTGTATGAACTGCTCAGAGCAAGAGCAGCATACTCTAAGAATGGCAAGTCAGGCTGTCACAAGGAGCTTTATCAGCCCGGCTTTGCCTCTGAAAATGCGCCAAAGTGCTTCCTATGTCAGTAGCCTCCTTGTGGATGAGGTTTGTCTGCAAGCTACACACTGACACTCACTGAATTCATTCAGTGGAATATATCAACTAATGAAATATTCATAAGGCTTTCTGATAAATCCTTTGCATGTATATTTTTTTAAAATCTTATCAAACAAGCTGCACTCACCAGCGGACAATAAGCAAAACCCAGCCACCTGGTCACTTGTTTTGTTCTCACAAAGAGCAGAACCAGAGCCCGTCAGCCTGTGTGATGTTTAAAGTCTTCATTCAGAATTATCTTGCTCTGCAAATGCACACAACAGTAACTCCACCTCCCAAATGCTTATTGGCCCAGGATTGTTTAAACAACTGCACTCTGTTCCCCCCTGAACAACACTCTCCATTGCTCAGATTTTCACAAAATTTGTGAAGCTACTGTCCTCACCAGAGTGAAAACATTAAACCAGGGATTGTCGGAAAGCCTAGCTAAAACAGCCCCCCAGATTCCGCTGCTGAATGAAAGAGCTGATTTGCTGAATTTTTTTTCCCTCCCTTCTCCAGAAGATCCAAGACAGCATCAATATAAAAAGTGTCAGCTAACAGGAAAGCACTGGATTTGGTTCATTCCCCTGAGGAATTTAAAGTTAATCTTTATTCCAATAAACATTACCCTCATTCTTCTGTTTAAGCTCATTGTTCATGGGTTGCCCACAGCAGCCTCTCTGTTAGATACAAAGTCACTTCTGAAAGCCAAAGCTTCCCAGAATGGAAATGGAGGTAATAACTCCCAGTTCAAGTGCAGAGTCCAAGGTCAAGAAGTACGCTGGTGCTTGTGTGTGTGCAAGTAGGTGTACAAACACTGTCTGTGGATGGGTATATTTACTTGTAATTGTGTGTGTGTGTGTGTGTTTGTGTGTGTATTTTGTTCACAAATACATGCAAATGACATATATGGGCAGGAGAGTCCCCCAAAATGCCTCAAGTTCCAAAGCAGAACACTGTAACCTGAAATTTGCAACTTCTATACTTTGAAAGGCATGAGGAAGTAAAAAGAACACTATGGCACTTAAAGTGTATGGATGTTGTGAAAAGTCTGCACCGGCAATGACTGCCACCAGGGACAGCCTCATCTCACACAGATTTGAAAAAGCAGAACTAGGGCTGGTCAGCAAGAGTGACAGGTAAGGATTCACAGTAAGACTTCAGTGAAAAGGGGAGACATTTGTTTTTTTTCCTCTAAGGTGTGAGGAGTCCACCTTAATAAAGTCATTCTTGTATGTCATATACTCTGGTTGAATAGCTAAAGAGCATACCTGACCTATAGGAAAATAGAAACCCCCACACCATCCCTTGGGGAAGTGATCCTATATAACAAAAGGCTAATATGCAATTAGACCAAACAGCAGAACAATCAGAACAACCAAACAACTGGTCGCTATGACAAGCATTGACTACCAGGGGGTGTGTGCAGAACATAGCGGGTGTTGGCTGCGGTGGGATGGTGGAGCAGGTGAACGGGGGCGCCAGACCAAGGCGGGGCGCTGGTCGCTGTCATTGGGTGAGCCTCTGGTGGTTACTGAAAATTCTTTGCTCCCGTGCACCACAGTCCCGTCAGGCACTTGCACCTGCTGCTGGTGCCAGCCCCACTCACATTTGCAGCCCAGAGCTGCCACTCGCACCCACAGCCGGTGCCGGGCGCCGGTCCTGATCACTTGGTGCCATCAGCAGGTGTGAGCAGTGGCTGCTGGTTCTGATTGCCCCTGAGGGCTTCTCCATCCATCACCCACTGCTCCTGAGGGGCAATTGGGGCAGCAGCTGCCACTTGCACCTGCTGAGGTGCTGGCCCCGCTTGCACTTGCTTGCACCTGCTGCTGGCACCAGCACCAATCGCTCCGTGCCATCAGTGGGTGTGAGCGGGGCCAGCGCCATCAGCATGTGGGAACAGCGGTGGTAGAAGTGGGGCTGCCGGCAGACAGGAGACTGGGGGGCCACGGCAGAAGGGGCCAGGTGGGGGTGCAGAGAATGGGCCAAGACCCACCCCTGTGCAGCCTTGCGGTCCACAGTTCCTTTCAAGATGCACGAATTCGTGCACTGAGCGCCTAGTTCTAACATAATAGGAAGGATATGACCTCTTAGTTTACAAGTGCTACCTTGGAGAGATATCAATGTTTTAATAATACATTAAAATACAATATCAGGAACAAATGCAAAGTTATGGAATTTTACAGTTCAAGTGAATCACCTTGTTCAGCTCATTTCAAAGACAAAAGCACAGATGTAGAGAAGTTCAGTGACTTGTCCAAAGTTATATTTGTAGTTCATTTTAGAGCTAAAACAAGAACTCAGGCTTTCTAACTCACAGTTGAGTACTTTTATTATATGATACAAAGAGGTAAAATAGTCATTGTGTGCAACTAGGCCCCAAGACATGTTCTTTATATATTTGAAGATATTTTAACTGTACTATTTAAGAATAGATTGTTACCCAGCAGGAATGGATCAGTGGTTGAGCATCGACCCATGAACCAGGAGGTCATAGTTAAGTTCCTGGTCAGGGCACATGCCTGGGTTGCTGGCTCAATCCTGAGTGTGGGGCATACAGGAGGCAGCCAATCTCATCAATGATTCTTTGTTATAATTGATATTTCTATCTCTCTCCTCCTCCTTTCCTCTCTTTGAAATCAATTATATATATATATAATATATATATATATATATATA
>NW_005871111.1:4551748-4573107 GCF_000147115.1 Myotis lucifugus | reverse complement strand
TTGGGGCACCGCACCCTGTCACACACAGAGCCGCAGGGTGATCAGGGGATTGGGGAGCTCCCCCCTATCAGGCACAGAGCAGGGCTGATCAGGGGGTTGGGGCGCCTTCCCCTGTCACGAACAGAGCAGGGCAGATAGGGAGGTTGTGGCCCCGCCCCCTGTCACTCACAGAGCCACAAGGCGATCAGGGGGTTTGGGCGCTGCCCCCTGTCACGCTGATCCCGGTGCTGGGAGCCTCGCTGCTCCGCTGATCCCAGTGCTGGGAGGCATATTACCCTTTTACTATATAGAATAGAGGCCTGGTGCACGGGTGGGGGCTGGCTGGTTTGCCTTGAAGGGTGTCCTGGATCAGGGTGGGGGTCTCCACTGGGGTGCCTGGCCAGGCTGGGTGAGAGGCTGAGGGCCGTTTTCAGGCTGACGGGTGACTGAAGCTCCCAACTGCTCCTTTTTTTCTTTTTTTTTTTTTTCTATTCTGGGCCAGCTTTAGCTCTGAGGCCTTGGCTCTAGCCTTTGTTTAAATTCTGTATTTGATACAATGTTGCGGTCCAGCTGGCTGAAGCCCGGCTGACTGAAAGCCGGTTTCTGGGGGTTTGTTTAGCTTCTATATTTGCAACATAGTTGCTTAGAGTTGCAGCTGAGAGGCCGGCAAGGCGGGGAACGTTGGAGTCCACAGTCACTGGAGCAAGCAAGCCTCCCTGTTCGCTTCAGTGCATGGCTGCTGGCCGCCATCTTGGCTGACAGTTAATTTGCATAAGGATATGCTGATTAGCCAATGGGAAGGGTAGTGGTCGTACGCTAATTACCATATTTCTCTTTTATTAGTGTAGATATTTCTATCTCTCTCCTTCTCCTTTCCTCCCTTTGAAATCAATTATATACATATATATATATATATTAAAAGAATAGGTTGTTAGTAATATTATGGGGGAAATATGGTTAATTCTGTCTATTATTTACTGAATTATGAAATCAAAGTTAGGCCTTTCCTCCAACAATAATGTGATTTAAAGCTGGGACATGAGAATATGTGATATCCTGCTGATATTCACAGTGATTTTAAAAAAATAGCAATTGGAAATCACTAAGGTATATTTCATATTCACTCTTTAAGGCTGCCAAAATATAGTACGCATTTAAGAATTTTTTTCTCCCCAAATTATGGCAAATTTTACAACCCAGATTTAGCTGTATCTAAACTGGGGTTCAGATAAGGAAATGTTGACATAAACTTACTTAAAGTAGCAGTGTAATGGTGCAATTGTAATTACTTTCCAATTCTTATCGTCAATTTATGTGACATTATGACATTTCACATTACTCTTTTTGCTTTTTCTACTATGACAGACAATGTCCCAGTTAAAGAAATTTTAAGAATAATCCTAAGAAATAAAATTCTCAAAAATATGTAAAGTCTGTTAACTCTTCCTACTCTAGGTAACATTTAGGAATACTCAAGACAATTGAAATGCGGAACTTAAAAGATATCAGACTACTTTAAAGTCTGAATAAGTTACCTCTGAGAGGAGAAAGTTCATGTTTACAGGTAAATGCATAAAAATTTGTTTCTAGAATAAAAAGAAAAACTAGACTCTGTTAAATATTGAAATCAAAGATGAATCTTGACAGTAGAAAATAGGAGATGGTATCTAAGAAAAAGTAAACAAAATCACAGTAAAACTAGATAAATTCCTTCTTTGTTTAAGTAAGGAATACAGTGTTGCCCTAGCTGGTTTGGTTCAGTGGATAGAGCGTCAGTCTGTGGACCGAAGGGTCCCGGGTTAAATTCCGGTCAAGGGCACATGCCCGGGTTGCAGGCTCGATCCCCAGTAGGGGGCGTGTAGGAGGCAGCCGATCAAAAATACTCTCTCATCATTGATGTTTCTATCTCTCTCTCCCTCTCCCTTCCTCTCTGAAATCAATAATAATAATAAAAAAAGAATACAGTGTTTTGAGAGAGGTATTCAGGAGAACAGTAGAAAAAGCCATGAAGAAAGTAAATAGAATTTGTGTGCCCGTCTGAGTGCCCAGGAAGGCGCTAAAGCACCAAAGTGAAAACCTTCCAATACACATGTAATGCTTAACTCTTGACACCACAAAAGGAGAAATAAGTAATTCTGATTCCGTTTATTAGTGTGCAGATAGTTGCCCTTAGGAATTATTTAAGAATTTCAATTATAGCTATGTCTCCACCTTTAATATGAAATTCCTGGTATCCACATCCATCTAAGCAATAAGAATTAAAAATTTACCATAATAAAATATAATTAAAGGATCTGAGTATAGTTATATGATCAATAACAATCAATAAGGAATCATTCATATGTACTATTGACAAATTGATAATTTTTTATTTTTCATTAAATTTAAATGGAAAGCAAATTAAGTGCAACCAAACAAAATGATAAGCTTATACTGCAAGTATAACGCTGTTATTTTTTTAAAGGTAATAGCTGTGCAATCAAATTACTTTAAATAAACATAGTTACATTCTTTTTCTTTCAGACTTTAAAAGTTAACCTGGAATAAATTTTCTTGGAACTGAGCAATTTTTAACTAATTGTCATTATGAAACTACTAGAGGCCCGGTGCACAAAAATTCGTGCACAGGAGGGGGTTCCCTCAGCCTGGCCTGCACTCTCAGGGGATGTGGCCTAAACCCTCTCACAATCCGGGACCCTTTGTGTGATGTCTGACTGCCAGTTTAGGCCTGATCCCACAGGAAGAGTGGTTAGGGGCGATCATGCAGCCTTCCTCATCACCCCTAACCACTCACCTGCCTGCCTGATCGCCCCTAACTACTCTGCCTGCCTGCCTGATGCCCCCAACTGCTTGCATGGTTGCCTGATGCCCCTAACCACTCTGCCTGCCTGCCCGATTGCCCCTAACCACTCGCCTGCCTGCCTGATCACCCTTAACTGCTCGCTTGGCTACCTGATGCCTCTAACCACTCTGCATGCCTGCCTGATTGCCCCTAACCACTTGCCTGCCTGCCTGATCACTCCTAACCATTCGCCTGCCTGCCTGATGCCCCTAACTGCTTACCTGACTACCTGATGCCCCTAACCACTCTGCCTGCCTGCCCAATTGCCCCTAACCACTCGCCTGCCTGCCTGATCACCCCTAACTGCTTGTCTGCCTGCCTCATCACCCTTAACCACTCTGCCTGCCTGCCTGATCGCCCCTAACTGCTTGCCTGCCTGTCTGATCACCCGTAACCGCCTCTGCCTCGGCCCCCACTGCCGCGGCTTCATCCAGAAGAATGTCCGGAATGACATCCAGAAGGACGTTCGACTGTCTGCTCTAATTAGCATGTTACACTTTTATTATTATAAATAGTAATTTAAAGGCACAGAACTGAAGATTCTGTAAATACAAAGATAGACATTTGAGAAGAAAGTTTATTCAGAAGCTTCTTTTTAAAGAGTAATAGATTTAGGACTCAATATTAACAGAATTAAATTATTGTTGTTTATGTCTATATTTATATCACTATCCAGTTCTCTTTTTCTAAACAACACATCATTTGAGCACAGCCATTAGACTTTATTCAATTAAAGATACACAAGCCCTTCTTTTAGTCAGACAAAGGAATAAGTGAATACAGATCACCACAAAAACAACAGCCTCTTTGAACAGAATTTCTACACACCATGGATAGTAACTTCTCCCAATTTCTCAATTTCAGTTTGAAGAAATGGAACTAGAGATAATAGGATTGGAGAAATATAACATTCAACTGAATTGAAATAGTTGTCTAGCCATCTTGGGAAAGAATAATTAACTGACCACTCTCAAGAATTAAGGAATTATGGAGAAGTGGTTTACATTTACTGCATACTTACTTGTGCCAGTTATTGTGGTAAACATTTTAATTAGTTCATTTGGTCCTCATTGTAAACATATCAGACATGTGCCATTGAAGCCCTTGTTGGATTCCCCATGGTACTCAACTATCATGTCCATTAGGGCTGGGCTGAGTCTTGTTCATTTCTAAAATATGGAACAGACTCTGGCACAGTAGAGATACTCAATAACTATTTGTAGACTGAATTCACATGATTTTGCCCATTTTTAGATGAGAAAATTAAGACATAAAACTGTATAGCTTCTAAGGAGTCAATCCTATACCAAGATTTTTATTTTTAAAAAATATTTTTATTATTGATTTCAGAGAGGAAGGGAGAGGGAGAGAGAGAAACATCAATGATGAGAAATAATTACTGATCTGAGCCTCCTGCATGCCCCTCACTAGGGATTGAGCCCACAACCCCGGCATGTACCCTGACTGGGAATCGAACTGTGACCTCCTGGTTCATAGGTCGATGCTCAAACACGGAGCCATACCAATTGGGCTACACCAAGCTTTTTATAACATTAGATAGTTAATGAGACAGAAGAGAGAATGCATGCTTGCAGAGTGGTCAGATCATGTCACTAAAAGTATATCTTCACAAGTCGTGAATGTCCTTGAGTCTGAAATTATCTAGCATGTTATTTTTATAAGAAGATATGAATACCAGACACATGATATTATTTTATTACTCATCATTGGTAAAATGGTATTCCACAAATATCAGTTTTAACCTGTGCCACCTGGCAATGTCACCTGAATCCTAAGTGGAAGGTTGAAAGCTTATGCCCGAGATGCTTAAGTATGGTACCATAGGTTCTTTACCGATGGTCCTATTCAAGAAAGAAAAGCCTTCCTGTGACTCCTCATTATACTCAGAGTAAAAGTCTACACCATGGCTTAGAAAGCCATCTAACTTTTCTCCATTCTCATCTCAGTACCTCTTTGACTTCACCTCCTTCTACTCTCCCACTTGCTTTTTCTGCTCCAGCCTCCCTGGCCTCATTTTTGCTGATTGAACATGTCATGAAAGTTTCTTCATCCTCAAGATACATGTATGCCTGGCTTGGGCAAACCCCTCATCTCTTTTCAGGGTTTGCCCAAATATATTTGCTTGATGAAGCCTTCCCTAATCACCCTATTTCAACGAAAATCCCCATTCTGCATTATTTTTTTCATAGTATTTGTAGTAAACAGATGTATTACTTATTGACTAGTTTATTATCATTTATTACCTTTCGAATTTAAGTTCCATGAGGGCAAGGACTTTATTTTATTCAATCTTATCACCACAATTCCCGGAATTGTACTTGCCATATAGTAGGGTAGTTTTTCAAGGTGGGGATGTTTGCATCTATGTTCATCAGGGATATAGGCCTGTAATTTTCTTTTCTTGTGGCATCTGCATCTGGTTTTGGTAACAGTATAATTCTGGCCTCATAAAATGGGATTGGAAGAGTTCCCTCATCTTCTGTTTTTTTTTTCTTTTTTTAAGAGTTTGAGAAGGATTAGTATAGTGGGTATTTAAATAAGTATTTGTTGAATAAATAAGTGGATGATCTTCTAAGTGCAGGCTAAGATAAAGGAGCAGGACATCAGATTGAAATACGACAAACTACCTCAAATTAGAGCAAGAGCTGTAGCAACATTAAGCAGTAAACCTTTCACAATTTTATGTAGCATTTTATGTAGTTTTCACTGCCTGAAGTGTTGCATCTCCATTTTCTTTGCCAAGAATACTATGCCTCATCCATCAAGGCTAAATTCAAATGAGAACTCTTCAGTGAAATCTTCTCCAGCTTCTATAGGCTGAGGCAGCTGTTTGATACCATTTGTACTCCACCAGCCCTGAACTCATCTCTCAGAATGTTTCGTCATATATCACAGTCCATACTTCCTTAGGCGTCCTGAACTAACCTACAAGTTCTCCAAGGAATAAACTATTTTATCCATCTTTATGTCCCCGGAATCTGATATTGCATCCTAATTAATTTTTATTTATTGAAAAAATAAATAGAAATTAGTCTAGTGCCCCAAATCATGCCCTCCTGTTAGCCCTGGATTTTTCTTACTGTCTGGAGAGCTAGTCCAGTTAATAATCTAATGTCTTGTACTTAAATTCACAAAAGATCCCTAAATGAGCTTCTTAAAACATGGTAGTTTGATATGCTTGCCATTTTAACTAGCATGTCTTTGTTCTTTTAAAATATTATTGTTATCATTATCATTATTATTTATTCACATCCTCAGTGCAGTACAGAAGCACAGTACCCACGTGCTGCAATCTCTGTTCACTGGGTGGTGTACACATAGGATAGACTTGCTTGGTCCTCTTCTTACAGTGCTTTCTGGCTTTGGCAGGGTAATTGGGTGCTTCTTTCACAAGACATATTCTGTGAAGGCATATTGCACAGACAAAAATACTAAGGAAGCTCTTTGTTTCCTTGGTCATTGTTAACATCAAGATATATTAGCAAGGATGATTCAGACACCTAAATGCAAGAAAAGAAACCGTTCCTATGGTAGGTATTTTAAAATCTGCATTAAAAAAGGGCACTCCAGTTCCCAAAGATAATACTAACCTGTCAGCAAATTACCTAAAAGGATGATTTCAAATGAATAGGCTATTAGGGACATATATGTTAAAAACAAAGGCACATTTGGGAAAACCTCTTTCTCTGAAATCAGCTTTTATCTCTTCATTATCTCCTACAATGTCAGCAGTCTTCTGTGAAATATGTAAGAAAAAAATGGTATAGTATTAATCTACAGTTAAAATTTTTAATGTAAATAATTGTCTGTATAAAAACAATTAACTATGATACCAGAGAGATCATAGAAAGAATGTAGCACATATGAAAATTAAATCAAATTCACTCTATTGCTCTTAAAAAGAGGACAAGCCCTAACCGGTTTGGCTCAGTGGATAGAGCGTCAGCCTGTGGACTGAAAGGTCCCAGGTTCGATTCCAGCCAAGGGCATGTACCTTGGTTGCGGGCACATCCCCAATAGGAGGTGTGCAGGAAGCAGCTGATCGATGTTTCTCTCTTATCAATGTTTCTAACTCTCTATCCCTCTCTCTTCCTCTCTGTAAAAAATCAATAAAATATATTTTTTTAAAAAGAGAACAATATTCAGGAGTTCATTTTATGTTTAAGTATATATTTACAAGCTACTTTACAGGAATAATACTTTCTTAAATTAAAATCTTAATACTATGAGTTAAAAACAGTACAGAATAAACATTAATAAGAAAAATTCTTCTAAAAAGGGCACGTACCTTGGTTGCAGGCACATTCTCAGTGGGGGGTGTGCATGAGGCAGCTGATCGATGTTTCTCTCTCATTTATGTTTCTAACTCTCTATCCCTCTCCCTTCCTCTCTGTAAAAAATCAATAAAATATATTTTTTAAAAAAAGAAGAAGAAGTAACTCAAGCCCTAGCTGGTTTGGCTTAGTGGATAGAGCATTGGCCTGTGGACTGAAGGGTCCTGGGTTCTATTCTGGTCAAGGGCCCATGCGGGGGTTGTGGTCTTGATCCCTAGTGTGGGGTGTACAGAAGGCAGCCAATCAATGATTCTCTCTCATTATTGATGTTTCTGGCTCTCTCTCCCTCTCCTATTCTGTCTGAAATCATAAAAATATTTTTTTTCAAAAATTATTTCATACCACCAAAACAGTGCAATATTAGCTTATGTAAAATCCAAGACTGAAGACGTATTATAGGCAAGCATGCTAAGATTTGTAGCAAAGACTTTTAAATAGAATGTATCTTTTTGTAAAGCACCCTTAGTTGCTTTATTTTTAAATTTATCATACAAGATTGATCATACAGTGCAGTTTTCTATGAAATTTAACACATGTGGATTCCTGTAAAAACTACCACAATTAGGATATGGAGCAGTTCTGTCACACCCCTCCCCCACCCGCCCCAAACTGTCTTGTGCTTTACCTCTCTAGTCATATTCTCCTCCCACTCCTAATCCCTAGCAATCTTCATCTGCTCCATCACTATAGTTTTATATTTTTAATAATGTCATGTATATGAAATCATACAGCACTTAACCTTTTGAGACTAGCTTCTTTCACTCAGCATGTCTTTCATTTCTTTTTAGGGGGGGGTTCCTTAAGTTATATTTTATTTGTCTGTAGATATATATATATATATACATATATATATATATATATATACACACACACACACATATATATATATATATACATATATATATTTCAAATTATTACCATTGAACATTTATTTTTTTATTTTTCATTATTTTATTTTTTTTAATTTATTGGGGTGACACTAGTTAATAAAATTATACAGTTTTCAAGTATACATTTCTATGATACATGTACTTCATATTGCATTGTATTCCCACCACCCAAAGTCAAATCATCTTCTGTCACCATATATCTGAACCCCTTTATCCTTTACTACCCTATCCCTTTCCCTCTGGTAACTACCACTCTGTTTTCTGTGTCTATGAGTTTTTATTTATTTTTCTTGTTTGTTCATTTGTTGCTTTCAGTTTTATATGCCACTTATGAGTGAAGTCATATGGTTCTTAACTTTTTCTCTCTTATTTTGCTTAGCATGATATTCTCAAGGTCCATCCATGTTGTCGCAAATGGCAGTATTTCATCTTTTCTTATGGTTCAGTAGAATTCCATTGATTCTTCTAATCCATAAACACAAAATACCTTTCCATTCCATTGTGTCTTTTTCAATCTCTTTTCATAATGCTTTTTAGTGTTCAGTATATAGGTCCTTCGCATCCTTTGTTAAATTTATTCCTAGGTATTTTATTCTTGGTTGCAATTGCAAAGGGAATTGGTTTTTTTTTCATTTCTTTTTCTGAAATTTCATTGTTAGTATATAAGAATGTAATGGATTTTTGTACATTGATTTTTGTATCCTGAAACTGTACTGTGTTTGTTTATGGTTTCTAATGGAATTTTGGTTGAGTCTTGGGGTTTTCTATGTAAAGAATCATGTTACAAACAAAGAGGACATCTGTGATACTTTAAACAATAAAGATACATTTTGTAAAAAGAATCATGTTATCTGCAAAAAGTGTCATTTTTACTACTTCATTTCCAATTTGAATGCCTTTTATTTCTTTGTCTTGTCTGATTGCCCTGGCTAGGATTTCCAGTACTATCCTATCTAATAATAGAAAAACATGGTAATTAACCATACCTCTGCTATGCTTCCCATTGGCTAATCAGGGTGATATGCAAATTAACTGCCAACAAAGATGGCAGCCAGCAGCCACGCAGCTGAAGCAAGCAGGAGGCTTGCTTGCTCCAGTGACAGAGGAAGCCAAGGTTCCCCACCTGCCGCAGCCCAGCTCTGAGCTCCAGATCCAACAATGTTTCAATTATAGAAGTTAAACAAACCCAGAAACCTGCTTTCAGCCTCCAGGGGGCTCAGAGCTTAGAGCGCCAGTGATGGCAACAGAGTTTCAATTATAGAAGCTAAACAAACCCAGATACCTGCTTTCAGCCAGCCACAGCCTCAGAGCTGGAGCTGGCTCTCAGCTCCAGTGACAGCTATAGAAGGTAAATAAATCCCAGAATGAAAAAAAAAAGAGGCTGGGAGCTTCAGTCGCCGCCAGCCTGAAAACGGCCCTCAGCCCCTCACCCAGACTGGCCAGGCACCCCAGTGGGGACCCCCACCCTGAAGGGGGTGTGACCAGCTGCAAACAGCCATCAGTCCGTCATCCAGGCTGGCCAGGCACCCAAGTGGGACCCCCACCCTGATCCAGGACACCCTTCAGGGCAAACCAGCCAGCCCCCACCCGTGCACCAGGCCTCTATCCTATATAGTAAAAGGGTAATATGCAAACTGACCCTAACAGCAGAAAGACTGGGAATGACTGGTCACTATGACACACACTGACCACCAGGGGGCAGACGCTCAATGCAGGAGCTGCCCTCTGGTGGTCAGTCACTCTCACAGCGGGGAGCTCTGCTCAGCCACAAGCCAGGCTGATGGCTGCCAGTACAGCGGTGGTGGTGGGAGCCTCTCCTACTTCCTCAGCAGCGCTAAGGATGTCCGACTGCAGCTTAGGCCTGCTCCCTGCTGGCAAGTGGGCATCCCCCGAGGGCTGCCGGGCTGCCAGAGGGATGTCTGACTGCCAGCTTAGGCCCAATCCCCCAGGGAGCAGGCCTAAGCCAGAAAGTGGTCACCCCCGAGGGGTCCCAGACTGCGAGAGGGCACAGTCCAGGCTGAGGGACCCCCTACCCCCGAGTGCACAAATTTTTGTGCACAGGGCCTCTAGTCCTATATAATAAAAGGCTAATATGCAAATAGACCAAACGGCGGAACAACTGGAACAACCAACAACTGAACAATCGGTTGTTATGACATGTGCTGACCACAAGGAGTGTGCGCGGAACATGGCGGGTGTCAGCCATGGCGGGATGGTGGAGCAGGTGAGTGGGTGCGCCAGACCAAGGCGGGGTACTGGTCACTGTCATCAGGGTGAGCCTCTGGTGGTTACTGAAAATTCTTTGCTCCCACGCATCAGTCCTGCCCAGCACTTGCACCTGCTGCCAGCGCAAACCCCGCTCACACCCACTGCCAGTGCCGGCCCCGCTCACACCAGCTGCTGGCACCCAGAACCAGTCCCTATCGCTCAGCACCATCAGCGGGTGCAAGCAGCGGCTGTTGGCCCCGATCGCCCCTCAAGGCTTCTCCACCTCCCCCTGCTCCTGAGGGGCGATCGGGGCTGGCAGCTGCCTCTCGCACCCGCTGCCAGTGACAGCCCCCTCACACCCGCTACCAGTGCCAGAACTGCCGCTCCCACCTACTGCCAGCACCAGCCCTGCTCATACCCGCAGTCGGTGCTGGGGCCGCTGCTCGCACCTGCTGTTGGGACCCGGCACTGGTCCCGATCACTTGGTGCTGTCATCAGGTGCAAGCAGCAGCTGCCGGCCCTGATAGCCCACGAGGGCTTCTCCACCTCCCGGGTTCCTGAGGGGCGATCAGGGCAGCAGCCGCTGCTTGCATCCACTGACAGCGCCGGCCCCACTCACACCTGCTGCTGGTGCTGGCCCCAATTGCTTCATGCCATCAGTGAGTGCGAGCGGGGCTGATGCCGTCAGTGTATGGGAGCGGCTGCCACAGGCGCAGGGCTGCCAGCAGAGAGGGGACCAGGGCCCACGGCAGGAGCGGGCAGGTGGAGGTGCGGAGGATGGGCCAAGACCCACCCCTGTGCCCACTGCAGCCTCGGGGCCTACAGTTCCTTTCAAGGTGCACGAATTCATGCACTGGTCCTCTAATATTGAATAAGAGTGGTGAGAGTGGACATCCTTGTCTTGTCCCTGGTCTTAGAGAAAATGCTTTCAGTTTTTTACCATTGAGTGTGATGTTAACTGATGGTTTGTCATATATGGCCTTTATTATGTGGAGATTCTTTCCTTCATACCCATTAATGAGTGTTTTAATGAGTGTTTCAATTATAAATGGATGTCATATCTTATCAAATGCTTTTTCTGCATCTACTCATAAGTTCATATGATTCTTATCCTTTATTTTGTCAGTGGGGTGTATTACATTGATTGATTTGTGCATTTTGAACCATACTTGTGTCCCTGAAATGAGCCCTACTTGATTGTGATGTGCTTTTAATCATATTTTTGTATTTGATTTGCTAGTGTTTTATTTTATTGTTTTTTTGTTTTGTTTTGTTTTTCATCTGTATTCATGAGAGATTTTTGTCTGTTGTTTTCTTTTTTTGTGTTATCCTTGCCAGTTTTGGTATCAAGGTTATGTTGGCCTCGTATGTGTTAGGAAGTATTGTCTCTTCTTCAATTTTTTAGAAGAGTTTGAGAAGGATAGGTATCAAATCTTCTTTGAATGTTTGGTAGAATTCACTAGTGAAGCCATGTGACAAAATAGATTTTAAGATAACAAAGGTAACTAGAGACAAAGATGAACATTTCATAATGATAAAGGAGAAATACATCAAGAAGACATAACACTTTTCAATATAGATGCTCCCAATCAGGGAGCACAAAATATATAAAGCAGAACTAAAGGGAGAAACTAACAAAAATATAACCATAGTAGGGGACCTAAATACCCTATAGATAGATCATCCAAATAGAAAATCAATAAAGAAATATCTGCCTTAAATGATACATTCCAGTGGTTCTCAACCTTCTGGCCCTTTAAAACAGTTCCTCATGTTGTGACCCCCAACCATAAAATTATTTTCGTTGCTACTTCATAACTGTAATTCTGCTACTGTTATGAATCGTAATGTAAATATCTGATATGCAGGATGGTCTTAGGCAACCCCTGTGAAAGGGTCGTTCAACCACCAAAGGGGTCGTGACCCACAGGTTGAGAACCGCTGTGATTAGACCAAATGGATATAAGTAACATTTATAGTACCTTTTATTCCAGAACATCAGATTATACATTCTTCTCCAGTGTACATGGAACATTCTCAAGGATAGAGCATATGTTGGGACACGTAACTAGCCTCAACATATTTAAGAAGATTGAAATCAAAATCATACCAAGCATATTCTCTGACCACAATGCTTAGAAATTAGAAATCAACTCAAAAAAAGGAAGTTAAAAAAATCCTCAAATATGTGGAGATTAAACAACTTGCTACTAAAAAATGACTGGGTCAAAGAAAAAATAAAAGGTGAGATCAAAAGATATGTAGAGACGAATGAGAATGACATATCAAAACTTTCAGGATGCAGCTAAAGCAGTAATAAGAGAAAAGTTGATATC
This sequence comes from Myotis lucifugus, assembly GCF_000147115.1. Taxonomy (NCBI): domain Eukaryota; kingdom Metazoa; phylum Chordata; class Mammalia; order Chiroptera; family Vespertilionidae; genus Myotis; species Myotis lucifugus. The sequence continues at coordinate 4,560,497 of NW_005871111.1, read as the reverse complement.
ATTACAGACCTATCTCAAGAAACAAGAAAAATTTCAACTACACAACCTGACATTACATCTTAAAGAACTAAAAAAAGAATAACAAAACCAGTCAAAGTCAGCAGAAGAAAGGAAATGATAAAAATTAGAGCAGATTTGAATTGAATAGAGGACAAAAGACTATACACAATATTAATAAAACAAAGAGCTGGTTCTTTGAAAAGATTAATAAAACTGACAAACCCGTGGCTAGACTAACTAAGGAAAAAACAGAAAAGACATATAAACAAAATCAGAAATGGGAGAGAAGAAGTTGGTATAGACAGCACAGAAATACTAAGACAGAATATTATGAAAGACTATATGCCACCAAATTCAATAATCTAGAAGACATGGGCAAGTTCCTAGAAATATATAACCTTCCTAGACTGAATCATGAAGAACTGGAAAAATCTGAATAGATTGATCAACAGAAAAGAAATTGGAAAAACCTTCAAAAACCTCTCAAAAAATAAAAGTCCAGGATTGCCATGTCTTTAAAGTTTAGCCAAGATGTTACACTTATTTATTTTTAATATGTTTTTGTCGATGTTTTTTGTAAAGAGAGAGGAAGGGAGATAGAAACATTGATCAGTTGCCTCCCCTATGCACCCTGACCAAGGACTGAATCCATAACCTGGGCATGTGTCCTGACCGGGAATCAAACCAGCAACCTTTTTGGTGCACTGGACAATGCTCAACCAACTGAGCACATTGGCCAGGCAAGATGTTACATTAATTAACAGTTCATTCATTTTTATTACCAGATAGTTTCAGGTGTATGGCTATACTACAGTTTGTTTATCCAGTTACCCACTGAAGATATTTGCTTCTAGTTCTAGGAAATTATGGATAGAGCTGTTATACACCTCTTTTGTGCAAATATTTGCTGTCATTCTCCTATGGTGAATACCCAGAAGTAAGATTCCTGGGTCATGTGATAAGTGTATGTTCATCTTTCTAACAAAATGTCAAATCATTTTCCAGAATGATTGCATTATTTTGCATTTTCAATAGTACTAGATGAGAGTTCCCAGTTGTTTCTGAGACTTGCCAGCAAAGGAAAAATGAGAAAGAGCATATGAATATGCCCTAAAAATAAAAAAGTCCACTTTTGACAAATAACCTATTCACTCCAATTATGTTATATCCTGAAACTGGAGTTGCTTCTCTATAAATGCCATATTTCAGGACAATAAAAATAATTTGACTATACAGAAAAATTATTAGTTTAACCCAGGCAGCAACTAATTTCACTAATGTGTTATTTTTTAAATAATTTTATTTGAATGTACCCTTATCAGTGTTAAGTCAACTTTGGAAGGGAAAATTGGCTTAATGAGCCTTGGCATAGTCATTCATTTGCAACTTAAAATTAGAATTTATTTGGCCTTCACGTGTTTTTTAAAAACTAGAAATTTTTCTCATATACCTTATTTTCTTTCTGATCTTAAATACTAAATATAAAAATATCCTCCTATGATTCTCTTTCTAGCTTGTGCTAGCTTCTAACAGTCAGTCCTGACTTATGCTTTGGGACTGCTAGTTAGAAAATTAATTCTCTTGGTTATCATTACTATGAACAGTGTTTTGCTATAAAATCTGTACTAATTTTGCAAGTTCTAAGCTCAGATTTTAAACTGTTTCATTTGTGCCACATTAACTATTACCAATATTTTCACTTTATTTTTTGGTAATTGAGAAACGTTGGAAGTGGGAAAACAAGTTCTTAATGCTACTATGTTTGTGCTCTCTAAATTTTTCCTTTTTTGGAAGATAGATCCACTTTTAGCAAGTATTCTAAGTGCCACCTCATACCAACCCCAAAGGTAAAGTGTAGGGATACTTTTTTAAATTGATTTTTGAGAGAGAGAGAGAGAGAGAGAGAGAGAGAGAGAGAGAAGATTTGTTGTTCCATTGGTTGATTCTTGTATGTGCCCTGGCCAGAGATTGAAGCCACAACCTTGACATATAGGAATGACACTCTAACCAACTTAACCAACTGAACTACCCGGCCAGGGCTAGGTGTCTTTAATTCCTCCTTCCATTTTAAAATAGCATCAGTTCTGGTTCAGTTTTCTGGATTTCCAGATACATTTTGGGATACAATTGGTACAGAATCCAGTAAAATTAGCAGGCACCACTTACCATGCACAGAAGCCAAAGAAAATTTCATCTTTATGAAAATATAAACAAACTCACAGTAAAGCATGTTGAGAACATAAATAAGACTCAAATAAAAAGGAAAGGAATGCCCCTCCCCCTCTGCAGAAAGTGATTTGTATTCTAAAATCACAACCTATGATTCCGGCCTCAGATGCCATCGGATTATGTTTTGCATCCAGGGAAATGTGCCTTTTACAGGCAGCGATCCAAATTTCTGAATCGTGACAGCAACAGCTGAAGACTAAAGATAGTACAGTCAAAACAGCATTTTATGTACATTTTCAGTTGTTAAAAAAAGGAGTTACAGTACATTATGTAATGAAGTGTATTGTGTTAACCCTGTGATGGCTCTACTGGGAAAACGCTGTATGACAGAAAGTGTTATTTTATGCCTTTACTGTACTCACATCTTTAAAGTGGTAATGTAATATTTTCAAATGGAATTTATACAGATGTGTATAATTTTATCAACAAAACGTTCCTATTTCAAATAAATGTTGCAGTTACACATGGCCCATCACATGGCTAAGCACACTGTCCTTGGGGGCTATTTGTTTTACTGCTGCCTGGAAAGCTCTTTCTGGACCTTCCCCCTGTTTCCTACAGATACCTGTTCATACATCTCTTCAGAGAGGCTTTCCCTATAATTAGCCCATGTAAAACAGCACCTTCCTCCATCTTTATTTTCCTAACAGCATCTATCACGCTCTGACATTGTTCTTGTCTGTCACACCCATTAGAATAACAGTTCCATGAGGACAAAGACCTTTAGTTTTATTTATCACACTGACTCCAGCACTTAAAAAACAGTGCCTGGTATACAGTAGGGGCTTAATAAATGTCGGCTTAAAGAAAGGTCTCTTGGTTTAGCTGCAAGAGCATTTATCCTTGTTCCCGTGACGCACCATCTCCTCCTCAGTTGCCTCAATTAAGTCCTCAAGCAAATTCACTTTTTAAAAATGTTTTTATTGACTTTTAGAGAGAGAGGAAGGGAGAGGGAGAGAAACATTGATGAGAGAAACATGGATCAGCAGCCTCCTGCACACCCCCAGCATGTGCCCTAACCAGGAATTGAACCAGCAACCTCTTGGTGCATGGGACGATGCTCAACCAACTGAGTCACATCAGCCAGGGCTCAAGCAAATTCATTTTTAAAGCCACTGAGAAGACATGCTGAAAGACACATGTGGAATGACAGGCCAAAAGCAAGGATAAGACTTGTCTTGAATTCACCATTACTAATGGCCTTTTAGCCAACCCTGCTGGGGAGCCTCTAAAATTCTCACCTCCGGTACACAGAGGAATATTGCAATTATCTATTGCTTAGCCTGAATACTTCTTGCTAGACAGAGGCAAAGCAGATGTGAACTTGTGACCTTCCCGGGGAGTAGTTACACCACCACCCAGCAGGATTCCCGCTTTCAGATAGCACAATGGTGACACTGTGTATGGAGCATGATTCACAGGAGAAACAGGAGTTCCGCCAAAGGCAGGAAGGCCATCTCTCCGGAATACTATATGCTGAGAAGGCTTTCTTTTCATTTTAAAATGAGAAGCAAGCAGTTTGGGGGATGGTAACTTGCCCAAGTGCCAGTATATGTCTGTTAGATGGGGAGACCCAAGACATGTGAATTGCTTCTTTCCTTCCTTCCTTCCTTCCTTCCTTCCTTCCTTCCTTCCTTCCTTCCTTCCTTCCTTCCTTTCTCTCCGCGCCCCCCCACCAAGAATAGAGTTCCAATAAGGAGCTTCATTTTGGTTGAAAGTAATCAAAATGTTCTTTGAACTTGATTTCTAGTTTTTCATAGCTCAGTAAATACTGGATAAAGGTGATGATGATGATAGAAATGGAGAAACATTTCAATTACAACCAAGTTGATGAGCAAAAATGTTTCTTAAAGGGACAATATTGAATGGGATTTTGAAGAATACTTATTAAAAACTCAAATGTCTATAAAAGAATGAAATGGAGAGGTGAGCCCTGACCAGTTTGGCTCAGTGGATAGAGTGTTGGCCTGCGGATCGAAGGGTCCCGGGTACAATTCCAGTCAAGGGCATGTACCTTGGTTGCGGGCATATCCCCAGTGGGGGGTGTGCAGGAGGCAGCTGATCGATGTTTCTCTCTCATCGATGTTTCTAACTCTCTATCCCTCTCCCTTCCTCACTGTAAAAAATCAATAAAATATATTTTTAAAAAAAGAAATGGCGAGGTGAGAGACCCTTAAATCTGTATAAAATTCTAAATGATTTGGTATTCAAAACATTGAGCTTGTTGTCAAGGAGATGTATGGTAAGCAAAGTAATCCTCCTTTCAATTCTAAGCTATCATTTATATCGTCCCAAAACACTGTATTATAATTAAGAACTATTTTGCCATAGATAACATTATACTTCCTAACAAAAACCCTTGATATTTTTATTAAAATTACTAAACACAAAAATATAGCAATCTATAAAAAAATCTGTATGTGAAAATACTTATGTGGAAACAAATTAAACCCTTGCGAATTGAAGAGCAATCAAGTAGGAGAATGACCTGAGTGAATGAATGAATAATTTATCAGGAGTCTGTGGATAGCCAGCTTCTTCATCATCACAGAGAAATTCCTTCAAGCTTTGTTTCTGCGTCCCTGGCCTGTAAGATGTAAATGTTCATATCCAGTATTTTGCAAGATAATTCATGTAAATTAACAAATTACAATTTAAAATGTAAAGAGCATTCCATTTACAATGCGATCTGGCACATGTATCTGGATGGTATACTCCCTTGCAGGAGCTAAAAAGTGTTATAGACATTACCACATTCATTTTAAAGTAGACCCTGTAAAGGGGGAAATTCCAGCCTCAAGGTGGCTCCTCAGCTTTTATACACAGCCCCCCGCTAGTTTGCCATTTGTCTAATTTCCCAAACTTAAATAAAGTAAAATTTTCTCTTCGGGGTCTGACACAAGGTTTTCATAGTAAAGAGAAAACATTTTTAGAATAACATAGAGTGAGTTTCTGAAGATTAGAATATGTAATATTTCTTGGAAGAAAACACAAGAACAATACGCCACTGACTGCATTTCCCTATAGTTATCCAGAGTACTGCTAGATTTTTTTGTTCAATTATAAAGTGCAAAAATATACACAAAGGGAAGAAATGTTTGCTGAGGGATTCTTTTTTATTAAATGCTTAAAATATCTCCTGTAATGATTAAACTAATTCCATGAGGCTTTATTATAGAGAAAATTTCATAGAGAAAAATTAAGAAACTTACTCAATGTCAAAGTAATGACACCGCAGATTTTTCTGTCTATAATTTTGTGTTCTTTTCATTATGCTAGTGGTTCTCCAACTGTGGTTCTATAACTGGCACCACCAGTTTCTTAAAGAATTTTCTGAACCTGTTTTTAAAGATGGTTACCTACTGGATCAGAAGCACTGAGGGTGGAACCCAGCAAAGTGCTTTAACCAGGCTTCAGTTGATATGCTGCACACCAATGTTTGAGAACCATTGCATTCCATCATGCTTTCAGAGTTGGTCTCAAGGAATTCTAATATACAATGAAACCAAAAGACAAAAAGGCAGAATTATATAGTTAGGGGGCAAATTTCTTAAATATAGATTTATGAGGTTATAGAAATTAGTCTTCAGTTAAGATAGTAAGCATGGGCATTCTCAAACTCAGAAATGCTTAGGTCAATATGATAAATAGGTGTTATCTCAGGTGTCAAGTCAAATCAATTGGTTGTAATTGCATGAAATACTGAGATGAGAAGGTTTTGAGGCTGCATTCAGTGGGAAGAATGTTATGATCAATTAGTAACATCTGTCATGAGTCAAGGATAATTAAATGGCAGCACCCAAGCGGTGTAAAGTGATCAACTATGAACATCTCTAATTATGCTAACTCTAGAGGCCTGGTGCACAAATTCATGCATGGGTGGGGTCCGGCTGTCCCCACCCCTGCCCCGATCGGGGTTAGGGGGGCAAATCGGGGGTGGGGCCGGCTGTGGGGAGGGGCCGTGGGCGGTTGGCGGGCCAGCCCCACCCCCTGGTTGAATTCCTGGTCGAGGGGACAATTTGCATATTAGCCTTTTATAATATAGGATTGGAATACTTCCTATATAAGGGGCCTACTTAAAGATATCATTTTAGAGATTGTGGATCTATTGTAAATAACAGTGAGAGCTTAATATAGAATTTACATGAAGCAATTTATGATCATTACAAGTACAATTCTATTTGCTACAATTAGACACAACAGTTATTGATAATGCTTCTTAAGAACATCTTTGAGTTTATTAAAAGTATTCTATTGGAACCTTAAATGCGTATTACTAAGTGAAAGAAGTCAACCAGAAAAAGCTACATACTCTATGACCCCAACTATATAACATTCTGAAAAAGGCAAAATCATGAAAATAATGAAAAGTTCAGTAGTTATCAGGATGGGGTAAAGAGGAGGGATGAATAGGCAGAGCACAGAAGATTTTTAGGTCAGTTAAAAATACTCTGCACAATATTATAATGATGTATATATGTCACTATACATTTGTCCAAACCCCTAGAATATACAATACCAAGAGTGAACCCTAGAATTTTGGGGGGTGGTTATGATAGGCCAATATAGATTCATCCTTGGTAAAAAATTGTATTATTTTGGTGAGTGATGTTGATAATGGGGAAGCTATGCATGTTTGGAGGTAGGGGGAATATGGGAAATCTTTGTCTATCCCTTTTAATTTTGTTGTAAACCTAAAATAACCATAAAAAATAAAGTCTTTTTTAAAAAGTATCCTAATATAGCCACTTCTAGGGAGGAGATCTCTAAAGAGATTTGGAAGGAGGGAAATGTTATCTAGAATTTCCATCTTTGTGACATAAAAATTATTCCAGCACTACTTTTCCATGATACAAAGGCTTTGCATATTTTATATTAGGATTGTTTCTTATTTGTGTGATGTGTGACTATGTCTAGCTACCCATCTAAACTGTGGCAAGTGCCTTCAACAAAACAAAACAAATATCTTATTTTGTTTTTCTTTGTGTTCCTTCCACAACACCTTCCTGCAATCTTTTGTTCATAATAGCACCTGAATATTCATTAAAAAACAAGTTAACAAGTAGCTACCAATTCCTAAGCATCACTGTGTTCTAGTAGCTTTGCAGATATTACAATAACTTTGCTGTGTTTTTATTTCCCATTGTGCACTGAAACGCACATTCTGAAAGGAAAGATCCAAAGCTGAAAATGAGTAAAAAGGCTTTATTCAAATCCATCTTTGTCTCACTCCAGTGTTCTTTCTACAACTAGAATGTTTCTCTAAAAATCAATTTCTCTATAAAATAAAGTATATATTTATTATCTTATATATAAACTAGAGGCCCGATGCACAAAAATTGTGCAAGAGTAGGCCCTTGCAGCCCCGGCTGCCTTGTGGCCTCACAGCGCCCATCCCCCCCCCCCTCCCCACTGCCCACTGGTCGTTCCGGAAGGTTGTTCCGCCATCTGGTCTAATTAGCATATTAAATCTTTATTCTATAGGATATATATTATGTGTATATATATAAATAGTCACTGAATTTGAATACCTACATTAGTAAACCTATATTCATTCATTATTATTTATGAATTGAAGCATTTCTCTGTTACCTATTTACCTTCAATTTAGGTCTGTGAAAGTGGGACTATATTATGAAATAATTCTGTGTGGCTTTTCAGATATGAAATAAAGGGGCTTGGTTTTGGAGATAATATTTTTTCCAATGTTGTCAATTAGCTAATGCTCAGAGCTGGCTAGCCCTGGGTTTTTCTAATAGAAACAGAAGGCATACATTTTCAGCCAAGGGAACACTTAGTTCCTAGAACTTTACCTAAATGCAATAAAAATTATGTACAAGACAAAATACTCATTGGACTAGCAATTCTGTAAGGCAACAATTTATCACATTCAACTCTATGCATGACACAAAGAATGCATTCAATAAACTTTTATTCCTAGAGAAATTAAAAACAATAAAGTGTGTTATTTTCTCCTCTTTTTACTGAAAACATAAGAAGACTAATTAGTTTTGGTATAATTGCATGTAAATATAGGAAATTTTTGAAAATACTGTCCAGAAATAGCCATGCATAAAAACTAAGTCAGGGTATATAAAATAGGATGTAATTCCCTATATCTTTTCTTCTACTGCCACTACTTTTTGGTAAAGAACACAGACTTTGAGGTGTTTCTGTCTCATACAATTCCACATGTGCCAATTGAAGAACATCATCATTCTTTGGCGAAAGCTACTTTTATCCCAGAAAGACTAATCTAGAAGATTACAAATGATCCTTTCTTCAGGAAATATTCAGCTTTATCACCCCTATATGTCTCAATAATTTAGACCTATAGCCCAGACTGTGTGGCTCAGTGGTTGAGTGTCGACCTATGAACCAGGAGGTCATGGTTTGGTTCCTGGTCAGGGCACATCCCCGGGTTGTGGGCTCAATCCCCAGTTTGGGTCATGCAGGAGGCAGCTGATCAATGATTCTCTCTCATCGTTGATGTTTCTTTTCTCTTTCTTCCACTCCCTTC
>NW_005871111.1:4448527-4551648 GCF_000147115.1 Myotis lucifugus | reverse complement strand
ACACACACACACACACACACACACATACACACTAGTACTAGAGGCCTGGTGCACGACATTTGTGCACTGGGGGGTGGGGGGGTCCCTCAGCCTGGCTTGAGCCCTCTCACAGTCTGGGACCCCTCAGGGGATGTCCGCCTGTCGGCTTAGGCCCGCTCCCCCAAGGGGGTCCTTAATGCTGCCATGGAGGCAGGAGAGGCTCCCGCCACTGCTGCTGTGCTTGCCAGCCATGAGCCTGGCTTCTAGCTGAGCAGCGCTCCCCCTGTGGGAGCGCACTGACCACCAGGGGGAAGCTCCTGCGTTGAGCAACTGCCCCCTGATGGTCAATGCACATCATAGCGACTGGTCATTCTGCTGTTGGGTCGATTTGCATATTAGCCTTTTATTATATAGGATAAATAATAATAGTAATTTAGACCTATAAAACATCTTAGAAAAAAAACCCTAAGACTCAAACATGGACTTTTCAAGAACTCAAGACCTTTAATAAATGTATAATCCAAATGACAGAAAAATCCAAAAATCCAATATCATCTCTTGCTATGTTATTCACACACAGCAGGCCATTTGAAATTATCTCCTGGCCTTTTGGGAGACTGACCATCTAAATGGCAACTAATTTGTAAAGCAATTGGCAATCTGACTACAAAATGTATGCATCAAAACACATCTATATGTGAAAGCATAAGGGACCTAAATGCTTAGGAACTTCAAAGTCAAGTACGGGGTGTCCCCCCAAAATGTATACACACCTTTAATAATTATTAATTCCAATGGGTTAAACATGAAAAGAAATAAACATCAATTGAATTATCAGCTGTTAAGTGTAGACATATTTTTTGGGTACCCTATGTATCCATTTAAAAAACACACACACAGAAAATCCAACAAATGCATAGTAATAACATTTTAGCAAAGGTTTCTGGACCAGGTCTCTATCCAGATTGGCTGAAAAGAATAGTGTGACTTCATGACAGAGAGAAGCAACAACAGGCATATTTTTTAGTAACAAAGATAATGCCTTTTATATTCATAAATATAAGATATGGCATTTAAAAATCCAAAGGAAGAAAAGATTATGACCTACTTTATTATTGACAATGATTCTCATTTAGAAAATCTTTCAAATTATATATTGTTATAGTTAAGGAATAGAGCAAAACACCTGCTTAGGCATTTTTGAGACTATTATTTTAAGTTAGTCAATTTTGGCACTAATCATTCCCCCTCACCTTTATTCTTGATTTGTCAAAACCAGCCGAAACTGCTGATAACAGCATCCTCTCTGAACATTGTCAGGGAGGATATCATGTTCCACTTTTGAAACAGTTGGAATAAATGTTCTCAGCACTTCATTTCATTTCAACTGTGTATCATTGTTCAAACTCTGCTGATGGCTACATGTGTGCCATCAACTCTTTCCTTTACTCACTGATGGGTTATTGCACTTAAGTCACTTTGGCTCTTCATGAAATGATTCCCTTAGAATTATCCCCAGTGTACCTATTCATAGAATGCCTAAACAAGAACATGGATTTTCATAGCTGAGGAAGGCAATGACTGCTATTAACATGTCTGCTGCTTTCTAACAAAGGCATTGGTACTTGAAAGAAAATTTAATGGAGTTGTTTTATGTAGAAAAAGCCGTCAAGTTATTAAAGGACCAGCTGCCACTTTCTAAGCACACAGTCATAATATTATAAATTAAAGTACAAGAATTAGTCACCTATCTCAATTGCCCAGAATCTAGTCATTGGAGAATTAAGCTGATGAAGCCAAAATTTAAATTCTGTGCGGTGTGCCTCCACGTCTCACTATTTCTAGTTTCTCCCTCTCCATCCACACTACAATTTTTTATCTTTTTGAATATATGCACCTGACCATGTCACTCTCTTCCTTTGCGAGTTTCAAGGATCCCAAGAGTACTAGCATATGAGATAAATTCCAATTCTTTTAGCTAATGACTCTCCTTTCTTATCCTAAGAAAGTGATATATTCTTCTGAGGCAAGGTCCCTATTCTGCCTGGCCCAGGGCTTTCTTTCAGCCTCACCTCCTGCCAACACTCTCCAAACACTCCCCATAACCATGTATAGTCCTCCATCTACACATGTTTTCACACTTCCATGCATTTAATCACCTATGCTGCTCATTATACTTGAAATATCCTTCCCCTTTTCTCCCTCCCCCAGTGAATTCCACTCAAGACCCTAGGATATGTCACTCCACTCTTAGAAGATCTCACTGACACCTCCAAATTAGTTTTCCACAAACTCTTGTTATTTCCATCGTACTCTGTAGGTACCTTTACCATAAAACTTATTACGTCATGTACTTGCTAATTATACATTAACATATCTATTTTCCCCAGTTGCCTGTGAACCCCATGAGAATATGCTCTGTGGCTAGTCTAAGTTTCTACCAAAGAGCAAAGTGCATGGTCATTTTGGGCTGGTTAAGTGAATAAAGTATGGATCCCAGAATATTTAACACAACATATCACACCTGCACCTCCAGTCAATAATCTTCCCAATGCACAATCACTCTTCTGCGAAGGATCACAGGAAAGAACATAGTCTAGCCCCTGCCACTGGACATGTATTTCCAAGTGCATTTTCCATTGTTAGGCTTGTATTGCCAGCTTTACAGAAAAGAACAAAACTTTTATGACCCTTAACGCACAACTTGCTTAGAAAATTACCTGTAACTCTTCATAAATTTTCAGTTATATCCATATATTCACATCAGCTTGAGTGCCACAACAGTAAGAGTACAATAAAGATTTGTTGAATAAGTAAATGAATTCAATTGTTAACATATAAAAACCTTTTTTAGTTTGAAGATGTAAAGTAAGATGAAAAGCATTCACACATTGTTTACTATTTTACTGAAGAATGTTGAATAATGAAATGAACCTTTGAGGTTGATATTTAGAACTATTCTGAGTCTAAAATGGGTTTCCATCTAATTCCTATCTGCTCTGGCTCAGAACTGCACTAGAATGGAAAATGAATAGCACTCTTAGAGTACTGTCAAAGAATATCACTGAAATTGCACTTCAAAGCAAAAACCTGAAAGGGCCTAATGAAAGCACAAAGGGGAAAATAATTAAAGAAACAAAGCCTCTATTATAACCTGAACTTACTGCTTTTTTAATGCTTTTGAAAGATCACAGTAATAAAGAGATTAATATCCATGGGCAAGAGTGTAGAAATACACATCAATCCAAGTAATAAATCTAAAATTTGAAGATTTTGATAAAATTTCAGCACTATATAATATAATATAGGAGATCTTCTCAAAAAAGATAATGTTTTGGTTAAAAAAAAAGAAAAGTTTTCTCAACTAAACGAGTGAGGAGGATTGCCAACAGTTAATTGATTCCCTAGCAAATTAAGAGAGCTAAATGCCTGAAAACAAGTCTTTTATGCTGTGTATAGTGGCAATTAGTGTTACTCATCAAGTATCCCAGCTGTCTTCTTCCTAGGCAGATGGAAGGATAGCACTTCCTGGACCCCTTGTGAGAATATGGAGCATGTGACTAGTTCCAAACAATGATTTGTCACTGGATGTAACCAAACAATTCATTGCCAGAGCTTTCTTTGTCCTCTTGCACTTCTCATGAAAGTGTTTGAGGTAGTGGCTGCTATCAGCCCAGGTCCCTGAAGTATTATGAAAAATCCAGGTCATGCATATCCAAGATGAATGTGTAGTGTGAGCAACAAGAAAATCTAGAGTGTTTAAAGCCTCTGAGAGTTTGGGGTTCTTTGTTATAGCGGCATAGCCAACCTATCCTGACTTATCCTGAAAAAGTAAAATGTTTCCTAGGTAAAATTAGATTGACTGTTTCAGTATATACACTATTGGATCAAAGTAATAAATTTATTCTATGCCAAATGTGGCTATGATTATCTATAATAATAAAAGCATAATATGCTAATTAGACTGGGCATCCTTCCGGACAACCTTCTGGATGAAGCCGGGGTTTGGGAGGGAAGCCTGGGTCCCGGGTCCCCGCCAGTGGCCAGAGGGAAGCCGGTGCCGGCAGCCAGTGGAAGGAAGGCCTACTCTTACACGAATTTCAAGCATTGGGCCTCTAGCTTTAATATAATTATCCCCATTTTATTAAATTATAGAGATGCTTTGCCTTAAGTATAATATTATAGTAAGAGAAAAATATAGGTTGGGTTGTAATTACATGACAATATGCCTTCACTATATGTCACTAAAACATTCCTTTTAATCTTCAGTTCATTATGGTACACTAAAATATACCTTATAAACTGTATTTAAAGATATATCTCTATTGTAATAATGTGAAGTCTACTGAATTTGTTACTGAAATAGCTAGAAAACATTAAATTTGTCATCATCTGGTCCATTCAAAGAATTAACAAAGAAATATAAATATTGAGTTTAATCTTTCTAAATTCATTTATCTCATCATAAAGAGCCTCTGTCTGGTCATCATGGCTCAGTGATTGAGCGTCAGCCTATGAACCTGGAGGCCATGGTTCGATTCCTGCTCAGGGTACATGCCTGGGTTGCTGGCTCGATCCCCAGTATGGGGTGTGCAGGAGGCAGCCTATCAATGATTCTCTCTCATCATTGATGTTTCAATCTCTCTCTCTCCCTTCCTCTATAAAATCAACAAACATATATTTTTTAAAAAAATCCATAATGACAACCAATTCCCCCAATAAGGATAACTTCCCATTAATATCAGATTGTACTTTAAGCAATAAGTAAAATGTTTAAAAATGTAATCTATCAAGTAGGAGGGCACACAGCTCTCTTATTGGAGTGAAGGACCCCAAGGCAGGGAACTGTGTGTGCCTTGTTTGCAGACCTATTCTGTATGACACACACAATGCCTTATACACAGAGAAGACATTCAGTAAGCATCTGTGGAATACATTAATGAATACATGAGCGTTGGCAATAAGGAGGAAAATAAAAAAATAAAAATAAAACTCTGAGGGATCCATTAGAATCTCGGGTACTTTAATATGAAAGACACTTCTCCTGGAATTAATCTAATCATCTTTTTAACAAATGGGTACATCGAGCCACAAAGAGAAGTCATACATTGAGTTAATAGAAGAGCTGAGATTAGGAGTCAAGTCATTGGTCTCTCTGTTCATTATTCTTTCCATCATGACCTTCTATGCAACAGCAAACACAGATTGGAGACTTCCAGGTACACATATTTTCCAGTTCTATCAAGTGCACACACCTTTGGTGAGTAACTATTATGTGTCAGGCACTGTTCAAGCACTTGGGGAAAGGTGAATAAGATGATTTTTGCTCTATAAAAATGTATTGATGGTTACCTTGATTCATTAATTGGGGACCATAATAGTTGACAATGTTTATATTACGGTTAATTTTCCCCCCATCAGTTAAGCTTTAAATTTGTGGGAAAGAAAGACATTCACTTTTAAGTTAAAAAAGCTAACAAGACTCCTGGAAATGTTCATGATCGTTTGACATTTAAACCTATGGTAGTGTCTAAAGTGGTTTGTGCTATATAAAAACATTTAATTTTTTATTCCAAGGATGCCATCTTTCTGTGCTAGGTTGACTTTGACAACAATATGTGCTTTGTAACCTTTTGAGAATAGGATCCTGCACCAATTTTACTGAAGGTTGTAACTACAGACTATACAAAGCTGAATTCTAATTAATAGTACAGTGAAGACTTTGTTCTCTTTACCCTGTGGGGGGCATCAATTCATGTTGCCCAAGGTATTCTCATTCCTCTAGGTTATCCCTGCTCACCTTCCTAAAACCTATCCCTGAATTAGAGGGCAGGGATTTAATGAATTACTCACATACTCCTGCTCCATACATTTAGCATATCCATATGCCTCACCTTATAGTTAATTGTGTATGACTCCTTCAAAATTCAGCAAGCTTATTGAGAATAACCTTTTCTTTAACTAAAACAGTCAAGCATGTTCAAGGCAATAAAACAGAGTGCAAGGTACAATCTATAATATTAAAAGTATAATATGCTAATTAGACTGGATGTCTTTCTGGACGACCTTCTGGATGAAGCTGGGGTTGCAAGGGAAGCCTGGGTCCCGGGTGTCAGGGGGAAGGCAGCGCCAGCAGCTGGGGGAAGGAAGGCCTAGTCTTGCATGAATTTCATGCACTGGGCCTCTAGTGTAAATATAAAACAAAGCAACGTGACTTCAACTATTCTACCCTGGCATCACCACTGTTAACAGACCATGTTGGTATATATTTTTTCTGTAATCTTATATTTAGCACACACACACACGTAAAAAAATGTTATCATAACTTTTTGTTTTCGATTAAATTTACTGGGGTGATATTGGTTAATAAAAGTATATGGATTTCAAGTGTATAATTCTATGATACATCATCTGTATATTGCATTGTGTGCCCACCACCCAAAGTCAAATGTTTTTCCCTTACCATATATTTGACCCCCTTTATATCCAAAAGTTATGTAGCTTGTTTTTACCACTTAGCAATCAATATATGCTGACTATCTTTCCACAGTAGTAAGTGTTCTTCTACAACATGGTATTAAATGGTCTAATAGCAATCTATTTTCTGGCTGTAAATTAAATTATGCTCATTTATTAGACATGCAGAATTTTTACTCTTCTTTAGAATTTTAAACAATGCTTTAGCAAACAGCTTTATATATTCTCCTTTATAAACCATCTATTATTTAGACTCATGTCATCATTATTTTACATTATCAAATATATTAATGAACACCTTGTAAACACATAGAATTTTTGTATGAATTTATTTTCACACTATGGCTTATCGAAGTTAATTACTCTTACTACAACTCAAAGTACCAGCAACAGTGAATCTTGACCTTTTTTATTCTAACACCTGTCTACTGAAAGCTCAGACTTAGAGTTTTTAGTTACAGATGTGATTTTGTACCTTAATTTATACAGTATTTTGGAATAGTTTTGCTTGGAAAACTTTTAGTTATTTAATCTTTTAGTTGCTTGGAACCTAGGAAGACTTTTGTAAATAAACAACTATTTCAATTCACTTAAAAAGGATAGTCATAGTACAAGTATAGAACTATTTCACATGACTCCATTTCAGCTGAAAAGAGAGTGTGTGCATGCGTGTATGTTTGTGGTGCACACATGTGCATATATGAATACACATGTCTGACATAGAATAAATTTTGTCCCAGCAAAAGTGCAATATCAATCATTTAACACTAATACATTTCAGATTTTCAGAGGAAATGTCTTCCGTTCTTATCAGAAGCAAGGAAAATTGCTTTAAAAAACCTGTTAGAAATTGAATTCTTCTGATATTTCACTAATCTCTGAAAATGTATAAAGATACATACAAGCAGAAATAGGAATAAAAAGGGGGAAAGGAAAAAAATCTAGATTCCAGTTAAGAATGTATTTGCACAATCCAGGCTCAACTAATAAGCTTGGGTAACCAGTTTATTTCTAAATCAGGATGAAAGATTCAGCTTTTTGGAAGGGAAATATTGTGTTATTTGAAGAATGAAAAATGAAGAATAAGAGTGACAGCACCTGCCCCGGGCCAGTGTGAACAAGCTAAGAAGCACGGACCAGGCAGCTAGGACCTACGTGGCTGTCGGGTAAGACCATTCCGTAACTGAATTAATAAGCTTCTTTTTCTGCTTATGGAAGGCTGGAGTTTGACAGGGGACGATGAGTTGACAACAATCAGATCTAGGTGAGACTATCAGAGCCCTGGTCTCAAATCCCCTGAGAAGCTGTGTTTGCTGCTCTCTCAAAGGTGCTTGCCCACTGCTGACAGGCAAACTGTAATTCACAGCTGAGGAACCTTTCTGTAGGGGAGCCAGTGAGTGACACTTGAAGCACTAATTCCGCTGGTAGGCACTGACAGCTTCTGCATATCCCTTCCTGCGCTGGACAGGCTGGGGAGGGAAAGGGAACTTACAGGCAGCATCTCCAGTACTTCCGGAGTTGCAAAGGTTCAAGTACACTTAAACAAACCTACGTAAAAATAAAGGAGAGGGAACCTGGGGAAGAGAGTATTCTAGGTGAGATAATATGTGATAGGTTAGATTGAGCAATTGAATGGATACCCCTCCCCCGGGAACTGGCTTTTCAGGTCATCTCACGATGGATATTCCTTTTGCCAAGACCACATTTCACTTGAGGTGACCACATTCCATTATCTCCCCTCTGGGTATGCATAAAGAAGTCTCCGCCCAGAAAAAGCCCGCCAAAAGTCCTTTAAAAGCCACTGACTCCCATAACTGGGTGCTGGAGCCATCCAGGCTCAGCCACCTGATTTGCAGATGATCGAATAAATTCGTAATCCCTCACCACTCTGGCCTTGTGTGTTCCTCCTTCGGCGTCCTAACAATATGTATTCAATGGTGTGCTAGGGCTGGCTTGTCACAGCTTGAGCAAGCTGACTTGTTAAAGTTTTGAAAAATTTTTAAGTCAGTTGATATTGCATAGGGAGTTTAGAGTCAGCCATGGTGGGAATATTTACACCATGGAAATGGGCAAACACTACAAATCAAACTGTGGTCTGTTGCTGATATTGCTGCTTTCTGGAGAGTCAGCTGTTAAACACTCCTTAGTCCACCATGGCATATACCTGTTTTCCCAGCACTCTTTCAGCTTATGCCTGTAATTATTAATAACACCACTTTTACTCTCAAAACTTTTTCAGTTTGGATAATAAACTATATGATCCCCCTAACGTAAGGAGACAGAGATCTCTGGGGTCCAGGATAGAAAATAGACCTGCCCTGTGAGACTTAAAGAACTAGGAACTGTGAATGTGGTGGACATTGAAGAACTGCTATTTCCAGGACTGCTATTTTCATTTATTTTTCTCGGGGACCTCATGATTTTCCATCTTTGCCCATCTCTGCACTTGTTCCGATTTTCTCTTTCTGTAGCATCTAGAACAGTTTACACACGGCATCAAGTAATTTTCAAGCCCCCAAATAACTTCCCTATTCCAGGGCCTTCCATGGACAAGTAATAGTCTGCATATCCTTGCATCAATATTGAAAGAAAGAATCTGATTTGGCCAACTCATCGGTTTGGACCAAGCCACATAATTCCTATGTTCCTCGTGAGACAATAGATTCTGCTGCCTGTGGGTCAGGGTTCCATCTCTGCCCAGTCAGCCAAAGCTGGGAGGTGTCCTGTATCACAGTAGCAGATTCTCCCCGGCACTTACTTGTAGGCACAAGAATATGTCTATTACACTTAGTGTTACCAGTTCTCGGGCCACACTTAACTCTTTGCTATTTCTTGCATTAACCATGCTCTTTTAAACCTTTCCTTTGCTTCTACTAAGATATTCTCTCTCCCACCTGCATCCCCACCCCCTTCAGGAACTCGTCCTCATCCTTCAGAGAGCAAGTCACATGTCATCCCCTCTTGGTAGCTGTCCATAACCCCTTTCATGTCATTATGCACTTTTCACTCATCTGTCTTATCAGAAACAATGAAAATTGCTTTAAAAACCTGTTAGAAACTGAATTCTTCTGATATTTCACCAATCTCTGAAAATATATAAACATACATACAAACAGAAATAGTAAAAAATAAAAAGGGGGGGATCTAGATTCCAAGTAAGAATGTATTTGCACAATCTGGGTTCATTGCATTCCTCTGCACTTTCAAACAAGACCAGGTGTTGCCTCACCAACTTACTAAATATTTTACTTTAGGAAGGCTATGTAGAGTCTCTGAATAATAGGGAATAATTATATTTATTTGGTAGGGCTATAAGGACTAACCTGGCACATAGCAAGTACTCAGTAAGTACTAATCATTATCATTATTATTAAGATATTATAAATGAATACACCTATAAGAGAGGATCTATAAAATTATAATATTACAATAGATATTGTTTCCCAAAGAGCCAATGAATTGCATAGGAGACCCATAAATTTGCATTGTCTCCTTGATACCCCTCTCCTTGCTATTTCTCAAATAAAACAAGCATACTCTCCACTTTCAAGGTTTTCCATTTTCTGTTCTCTCTGCCTCAAGCTCACTTTTTCTACATGGATATGTGGCTCATTTAATTCAAGCCTTTACCCAGTTTTCACCCTCAAACACTATCTAAAATAGCAGGTGCCAGCATTCTCTCACCCTTTACCAAGTTTTATTTTTCTCCATATTATTACCTAATGTTGTGTGTGTGTGTGTGTGTGTGTGTGTGTGTGTGTGTGTGTGTGTTTATTGCCACTTGTACAAATACAAGCTCCAGGGGCAAAGGATTAGTTCATTTTGTTCATTGATGACTATCAAGTGCCTAGATGCATTATAAAATAAATGTGTTTCCCTTGTACATATTAGGTGTTCAATAAATGTTTATTTATTGTAACTAACTAGATAAGTGCAAAAGTATAGGCATGAATCAAGTGGCAGGTAAGTTCAGAGAAGGGAGCCATATGATCTTATATTTTTACAAGGCTTTAACTTGTAAAGCATGTCCAGAAGCATCTTTTTTCTTACTCTTACACTTCAAGCTTTCTAGAGACACCCAGTGGCCTCAATGGGTACTGCTTAGAACTGCAGGTGGCTCTAGTTAATGAGATTGGTGCCTTGTCACAAAGCTATTTGGGTAGACTTTATAAAATGGCCATTATTTATCCAATGAATATCACAGTCCTGAGAAATCAGATGAGAAATGTGAGACTCAGGGAGTTTTCCCAAATCCAAGAGCCAGAAAATGGCAAAGCTGGGACTAAAACTCAAGCCTTTCTGATTCCTAAAGTGATGTTAAACTCAAAAGACATAGTCCTGGGTCAGGAATAAAGAGTGTTATCTCAAGGATTTCAACCATTAATAGTCATGAAAAGTGCACTTCAGCAATTTGCTCTTGCCTCCATTTCTCATGCTCAAAGATTAAGTTGAACACAGCCTTCCATGTCCGCCACTGACAGATATTAGAGATGGTGACGTACCATCTTCCCTGTGCCTTGGGCTCCTCAGAGAAAAATATATTATGTGAATCCGCTGTGCTACCATACAGAAGCACATACAACCTTCTCAGACTCGGGTTCACTAGTACAGTGAACACAACTCTAAAAGGACTGAAGTCTTCGGGAATCCCCCCACAGTTCTCCTGTTGAGATCCAGACTCTCAGTCATAAGACATTAAATGGTTGCTCAGATGTAAGGAGCTAAAATTAATAAATGCAATAATAAAATTCAGACTTTATATAGCATTCTGTATTTTGCTTAAGGTAGCTCAATGAGTTAAGGTTTTTCTAAAGAAACAGAACATCCACACACACACACACACAGAGAGAGAGAGAGAGAGAGAGAGAGAGAGAGAGAGACTACTTATTCTAGGTATTGGCTCACTTCATTATGGAGACCAAAAAAATCCCACATCTGCTGTCTGTAGCTGGAGAATTCAGGAAAGCTGGTGATAGAATTCAGTCTGAGTCCAAAGGCCTGAGAACCCAAAGTGCCAATGTCTAAGGGCAGGAGAAAATGCCGGTTTAAACAGCCAGCAAAGTTGCCCTTCATCCACTTTGTTGTTCTAGACAGGCCCTCAAAGAATTAAAAGATGCCACCACACTGGTGAGGGTGATCTTCTTTACTCAGTCTACTCATTCAAATGCTGGTCTCTTCCAGAAACACCCTCTCAGCACACCGGTAATAATGTTTTACCAGCTTTCAGGGTACCCCTTAGCCCAGTCAGGTTGACACATAAAATAAACCATCACAATAGCCTAAATTAAATCATATGAACTGGCTGGGGTAAATGAAGAGGTTTAAATATCAAATTAAAGTCCTTTTTCTGTTGAGTCACTGAATCCAATCTCTTTCCCTGTGGATGGAGAGGCATTGAGAAGCAGTGGGAAAAGCCTGGTTCAGCAGTCAGAGCTGCCTTCTTATGAGTGTCAGGAACAGAGGGTAACCAAACCAAGCTTCTATGTGCTACCTGATAAAAATACTTTACAATAATATTATATTAAGAATAATATAATTAAGCAAAAATGGATTTATGATATAGTGAACAACAAAAACATGGTTGTTCTTATTATTGTTCTGATTACTATTGCACTCCCTTTCCCATCTCCAAGCCCATTCATTTGCATGGGCCTGCCAGAATACTTTTACTCTCTCTCTCTGATGTGTTATGTCACATTTGACAGAAAGCTCATCCTTTATTGTCAAACAGGCCTGTCTCCTGGCACCATAACACCTTTTTACTGATATGATTGAAAAGTATATTTAAATAAATTCAGATTTCTAGAAAAGTACCATACATAAACACTACAAACCACAATAGCAACTAGTCTTCTTTCCAGAATTGGGTGAGAGTCCTGTTTTCAAAACTAGCATTAAAATGAATGTAATAAAAGTGATAAATAGCATGGGTCTACCATTGTGTAATTCTCAAATGATTATCCATTTGAAAAAGGTGCACTGTGTATTCAAACCTTCACAAAGTATGGTGGTACTACAGGAAATGTTACAATGCTGCCCCCTTGTGTTAGAAAATAAAACAAATGAAAATATTTCATTTCTGCTTGTCCAGGAAGGATAGAATGGACTCACATTTTAAATGATTATTTAAATATATCCCATAGTACTTTATGACACAATGTTATAAATTTTAATATTTCAAAAATAAATTTTAAAAGAGGCTGACCACTTTTAATGAAGTGTGATTCCATAAATAAAAGACATCTGTAACACAAATTGCCACATTGGCTTAATGTCCTTTTTAGTTTATACAGCTCCCTTTATACCTGAGATAAGTGTATAAATCATAATCTTTGTAAGATCTATAACCATCAAATCAGCATGGACTCTTTTTTAGTGGTTGGTTGGGTTTAACTAACAAGTGAACAGGTGTGTAGGGCCTGGGGGATTTGGTGGCATTGTGACATGGATTCCATACCACTGCAGCATTTTTCTCCAGTTCATATTTTTTCCACAAAACTAGATGACTCTAATTTCATCGGTTCTTCCACTGTGTATCTTACTTATTTGCTTTTTTTTAAAGGGTTTTATTTTGCTTTAGTTTGATTATTCATTGCACTATACCTTAGGGGATATTCTGAGAAATTATGTAAGAATTCATACTTCTCTCAAAGAGCTTATCCTAAACCCTTACTGACTTTTGGATGACTATTGAGGTAAATTTACACTGAAGGAGTCTTCGTACTTCAACTAGGTATTCAGAGTATAAATGTTGTTCATAGGTATTCCCAATCTTTTCTCCATTAAAGATTTTCATTATTTTCTTTCATAGCATGCCTGTTTTAGAGGAGTTTGGATATATTTCCTAGAACCAATAACAGTAAACACTTAAATGAATACTAAAAACTAGGTACCATGCTGAGGAGTTACAATGAACGCATGTGACATTCATCTCAGCCTTATGATTTTCAGATGGGACACAAAGAACACTTAAGAAACTTACCCAAGGTATCACCGTTGGGAAATTCAAAGTTCAGATAGATATGAACGCAGGTAGTCTGATTCCAGAATCCATTGGCTTACCCTCACTAATTCTGTGTTGTTTTTTCACATGGTAATTACTATTTTCACATGGTAGTGGCATTTGTTAATTACTCTTTTATCTAGCAAATTTCAAATACTTATAGGCCCTGTCATCAATATTTTCTGAATGAGAAAAGAGGTCCAGAAGGTCAAAATTCTTGCCTTAGAACAGAGAACAGAGGCATGATTCAATCCCACAACTTTCAGGCTCCTAGAGGCCATGTTCCTTCTATATAAAACTGTCTACCCAGGAAAAGCAACACTATTAATGAGGCCCATTGAAAAATAAAAATGTGGGGCTCCTTTTAAAAAATGTTTATGAATTCATGGCAGCAACCAAGTATTAAATCAAGAGCAGTACCTTTCTGATTGTGGGATCCTGTGTACCAGTCACAGGTCCATTAAGCTAGCCCAGCATCTACCTCCATGTTCAATAGTTGTAAGCATGTTGCAGAAAACAAATGAGCAAAATATATTTCTTTTCCTGTTATAGCACCTTTGGCTATCTTTTCCATACTCTACTTTATGGACAGAGCTCAAAACAATCTGAAGAAACTTGCTAGGAGTATCCAAGTAAAGAACAAAAAGATATAGAATAGAAGCAAAGAGGAAAGATAGCATTAAAGGCTGGGAAGCATCTTGGTCTCAAAGGCTCAGGACCATAGATTACTTAAATAATAGGACTTACAGAGTAAAGATCAGAGTTCAGCCCCCTTTGTTTGGAGACCACAAAGTTAATTGGTGATCTTTTGTGAGTTATTTCAACTCTGGGATCTCAATTTATCATTTAAAATGATGTAAAACTAGATTATTTCTAAATGGCTCCCAGAACTAAAACTCATGGGATGGTATAGATATATGTACTCCATGGTGTTATGTTAGTTTTTAAATATTTTTTTTTAAATGAGAGTATGTTAGTGAAGTTAGTCCAGGAAAACAGACCGACCGACTTGCATGCAGACAGTTCATTTTGGGTGCCCAAAAGATGATCAATACCTGCTAGGAAGTGACGGAAGCAGGATCCTCAGAGAAAATGAACTCAGATATGACCACAATAAAGATCATAACAAACATACTAAGGATCTCTGAGTGAGGATGACCCTCAAGTGTTGTCCTGAACTGGACACACATGGACTGATGCCATAGTCATTGGATGCAGGTTGACCCTTGAGCATGGCTGTCCCTTTCAAGTCCGAGAGAGTAGCAGCTGGGAAAATGAGTGCTTTGGTCCTGGAAAGGGGTTGAGAGGGGATATTGGCAATACTCCAAGACATAACACTACAGAGACAATACCTTTTCATTCAATATTCATCTCCAAGATTAATAACCACTGTCAACTTCTCTCCAGAACTTCTGCAATATAATAAACTAAGGTCTTTACTGGCTTTGTGCTACAAAGCAGCTGGGTCATTGATAGAACCCAATTTGTGATATACTGCTATACTGACAAACCCCAGCCTGGGAGGCCAAAACAAACAAATAAGCAAACCTTGGGGGCAGGGAGGGGCAGCCACTGAATGCAGTGGACAGTGAGAGTTGAAGAGAGGCTGAGTTGCCCTAAGAGCCAAGGACCACAGCACTACCAAAGGATGTGAAGGAGAAGGAATTAAGCCTGTGACTCCTTTATTAAGTTAAGCCCCAAGGGTCTTAAAATGGTCCTGGGTCAAAGGCATCCCTAGCTTCCAACAAAACAAATCCTCTCTGGAGGGAAAACATTCCAATTTAAGCTGGGAGGATTTCCACATATACATAATCAAGCAATAAGCACACGTTAAAATGTCACAAAACACATTAAGGTAAGCCACCATGAGTAAAAGTCAGAGAATTCTAAGAGCTCTAGAGGTTGGTATTGTCCAATACAAAATACAGAATTACTGGGTTTGAAATGTTTAAATAAGTGAAGAATAAAGTTACCAAGAAGAGCAATAGTGTACAATAGCTTTGCAAGATGTTACCACTGGAGTGAACTAGGTAAAGAGTGTACTAGGTAAAGGGTATTTAATTACATATGAATATATAATTATCTAAGAACAAAAAGGTGAATTAAAAAATAAAAGGAGTGGGTCGGTGGTCACACCAGAGAGTAATCTTCTGCACAACATGAAAACCAGAAGACAGGAGATACAAATATACATACTTTAAAAGAGACTCCTGGAAGATAAGGACATGGAAATTTTGGAAGTAAATACATGGAAAGACTCCCTAGACAAATACATGATAGACAAAAAAAAAAAGAGTTAAAGATAATAGCATTATTAGCATTAAAGTGAGTCACAATATAGTGATTGAAAGTTCATTACATCAATAATATATATTAAAAGTTCTAAAATTATATTGAACTAATAAAATAACTTCAAAATCATTAACCAAAAGTTGAAAGAACTACAAAAAGATGCTATCACCATAAGAATTAATAATAGTAACAGACCTCTCTCAATTACTTAGGTCAAGCAGGAAAACAAATGAAGTCTTAAAAAAATGGGAAAGAAAAAAAAATGGCAAAGAAACATTTATTTACATAAATTAAAGCGTCAAGGAGATACCAACACATACCAACTACATTGGCAAAAATTAAGAAGTCTGACAACATAAAGGGTCGCAGAGTGAGTAAGCAAATGGTAACTTTAAAACAGTGCTGTTAGGAGTGTACATTTCAACCAGTGTGAAAAATAATTTGGTGTCATCTAGTAAAGCTCAAAATGTGCATACCTCCAAGCCAGCAATGTCACCAATGCACATTTCTAGAGAAAATCTTGCACCTATGTACAAGCAACCATATATAAATAACATTGACAATCAGAGAAAGCAAGGTAGCGCTACCTCATTTTATCTGATTTATTATTCAGGTATTTCTACAAACATTGTTGGAATGCCTGCTATGTCACTAGACCATCACTGCAGAAAACTACAAGGAGGAGATACTCAGAAACTCAAGGAATTACAATCTATATAACTCTTTCTATATCTACATCTAAAATAGCATTTATACGTGATTTACTGCTCTGTGTGTGCGTGCCTGCAGGCCTGTATGTGTGCATTTTAAATGAAGAGGCTTTGAGAACATGGAGGGAGGAGGGACTGACTTTGCTTGAAAACAATAATGGTTGGTGGAAAGGCTCCAGAGAGAAAACAGTGAGGTGCTCTCATTGTTAGATAACCCGGTATCTTTTGTTTCCTGAATCAAAACAGGACTGTTCACCCAAGAAACTAAAAATACCACTCTTTAAAATGTGCCCCAGTCAAAGGAATAAAACTGTGGCAATTCCAGCAGCTCTCTCAGCTGCTGCAGCCTATCTTTTAGAAGGTGCTGCTTTGGCTTAAAATCTGGAAGAATTCGCTGACAATATGGAACAGCCCATATTTAAACAAAGTACTGAAAAAAGAACCAAAACTGTGGAATCTAATCAGGCTTCCTCTTAAAATAGCCCAGTGGTTAATCAGCCCAGAACCTAAAGACATTTGAATGATTTCTGAATGTCACGCCCATAGTTTTGATATTGGCTGAATGGTGGGTTTCTTTTTAAAAAATCAATAAATTTTCAATTTAGTTAAACATTATTTTTTCAGCTCCTAATATATTCCAGGTACTCTATTAGGTCTCAGAGATGCAGAAATGAGTAAGACACAATCTCTGTCCTCAAGGAACTAACTCAGAGATCAGTAGGAGACAAACATCTAACCCAACAGATGACTAATGTGTTTTTGTAACAGAATGAGGTTTACAAAGTTCAAAGGGGGATCAGGAGGCCTTCCCCAAAGAAGCAAAATATGAGCTGGTTTTGAGTGACAAAGGGTGTGGTCAATATGCTAGACAACTAAATGGGAGAAGGAAGTTTAAAACCCTTCTTAAGGAAACAGGCTGGAGTACTAGAACAAGTTTTGTGTGAAGCGGACCTGGGCTTGAACAAGTCTCACTGCTATTAATACAGGCTCGAACCACTTAAAATTCTTCACGTGTGTGTATGTGTGTGTGTGCATGTGTATGTGTTAGCATGCACACACATGCCACTTGGCTTATTGTATTATAGTAATAGATTATGCCTTTGTTGTTTTCATAATTATTTTTCAAACATTAGGAGGGAGACACATGTCTGTAAGTAGAGAATGAAATACCCCCTAAAAGGGTGGATGTTCCCCCAATACCATGCTTGACTTTAGAGAGTGTTTCATAGATTGTCCACACTCCAGTGAGGCACTTCTCTGCATTTCTTTTTCCAATCCTCAAAATAAAAGGTCCTTGTGTCATAATACATAAAGGTTTACAGACTGTCCTGCAGCTGATATGAAGACACACATGGCTTCTACATGGCAAAAGAAAATATAAATCACTTAAATAAGTCTTCTCATTTAGAATGAATGCAATAGATTTGCTTATAATATTTCAGTTTCCAGCAGTGTCAAGCTTCCATTTTCTTACATCTTTCTATGTTCCTGCTCATAGTTCTGGAGAAATTCACAAATTCATGCAGCATTTTCAACAGCTGTGCATGGAAACTATGGAACAGTTGGTAATATTAAGCAATCTGTATTACCAATAAATTTGTATACATGTAAATATAGATGTAAAATGTATGAAGTGCAATAGAGATAATCTTTACCTTGACAACTACATACACATTGGACACCAGAACTTGAATAATTTTATTTTTATAAAATATAGAATAAGAATTATTTCAGCCTTCTAAAATAGTAAATATTTTTCCACTTTATTTAAATAACAAAACATGATTGAAGATGCATCTAAAATACTGGTGCTAAGTAGCTGGCAAGAGAAAGGTTTTAAAGACAGAATTTTGCCCAAAATTTCAGACACATTCTTTGTGCCAGGTACAGCTCATGGTTTGAATTTGTTACTAAAAGATATAGTCACAGCTGGGCTGTTAATTATGATATTATATGGAACAATTTAAATATTACATAAAGTATTTTACAAGCCTGCCCCAAATGAAACAACATAAAATACTTATCAAGTTTACCCTTAAAGCTGCACTTAATGGGAATGCCAACTAAATGCTATTCAGGCCATAAAATTTTATTTAAACATGATAAGAGATGCATAAGAAGAAATAAGCAAAACAACAGAATATCCTCAAGTACGAAAAGATCATGGTACTTGGTGTAAAATGTAATTAATCTTGAATTTTAAATTTGTAATATTTTGGTATGAACTGTTGCTTGCTATTAATAACTTAGCAAAAGCCTACAAAAAAACACAAACAGATACACTTCATTTTTTAAAGCATACAAAGCCTTTTTAAACTTGGGGGGAAATTTTTTTGAAATTAAATGAACTACATGTAAAATATGCAACATCATGATTTCCAATAAAACATAAAGAAATTAGAAAGAGGAAATGAAAGTGTTTACATGGTCATGAAGGAGATTCATGTACAAATAAAACTGAGACTATATTCTGGCCATTCTAGGCCTCAATATAGTTTCAATTGAGTGAGATGTTTGAACAAACTAAGCATCAAACTTATATTTTCAAGGTTTTCTTTTAATATCTGAGCATTGAATAAATTTTAAATAATAAGTAGCCCTGGTCAGTATGGCTCAGTTGACTGGGTTTGATTCTGGTCAGGGCACATACCCAGGTTGTGGGTGCCATTCCCAGTCAGAGTGCATGCAGGAGGCAACCGATTGATCTTTCACCCTCACATCAATATTTCTTTCTCTTTCTCTCCCTCTTCCCCCCTCTCTCTCTCTCTCTCTCTCAAAACAAAAACAAAAACAAAAACAAAACAACTCAATAAAAGCATGTCCTTGGGTGAAGATTAAAAAGTAAAACTCCATGCACCTAGATATTGCTCTGTAGATGTGGAAAATCACATCTTTATATGAGAATAATATATTTGCCTAAAATAAATATTTGGGTTTTTTTCTTGAGATCATGATAATCTATCACATGTGATCTCCTTAAAATGCATAAACATGATATATACAATAGCTTATTTCTAAATCTAAGTATTCTTCAAGAGTTTTAATGACTATTGAGTTGCCACTGCCTCAGAGGAGCCAAAATTCTCCAATTGTAATTAATAAAAAATATTGTCTTGGAACTATAACAACTCATGACAGGTGTTCTAATTTGGCAATACTGCTTATTAAAAACTAGTCATCCTGACAATATAACTCATAATTATGCTGAAATGAAAGCAAGAAAAGTAAATGGAATAGGATAAAAATCATTAATAAATTATGTCTTCGTTATATTATTCATTTAAATATCACTGGATCATTCACAGACCTATTCACTATGCAAAATAATCATTAAATTTAACATCATTGATATTTTGTCAACTTGCAGTGTTCTAAAAGCATATGTACACATTTTTATATTTTTTATTATTATGAAGGTAGGAGAGTTATTAGTTTCTTAATGCTGCTGCAAAAAATGGCTTATACTCAGTGGCTTAAAACAACAAATTGCCCGGCCAGCATGGCACAGTGGTTAAGTGCTGACCTATGAACCAGGAGGTCACGGCACGATTCCCAGTCAGGTCACATGCCCGAGTTGCAGGTTCAATCTCCAGTGTGGGGCACGCAGGAGGCAGCTGATCAATGATTCTCATCATTGATGTTTCTACCTCTCTCTCCCTCTCCCTTCCTCTCTGAAATCAAATTTAAAAAATAAAATATATTTTTAAAGACACACAAACATATTTCCAAAAAATTCTGATGTGCTGAAGTCCAAAATGGGTGAGCAGTGCCGCACTGTCTCCGAAGGTCCTAGGGGAGAATCAATTTCCTTGCTTTTTCCATCTTCCAGGAGCTGCCTGCATGGCACAAACCACTCCAACTTTTGTTTGTTGTCACTTCGTCTCTGACTCTCCTCCCTCCCTCTTATAAGAATTCTTGTGATTTCATTTGACGATTTTTCAGGATAACCTTCCCAACTCAAGGTCTTTATTTTAATCACATCTGCACAGTCCCTTTATCATACAAGGTAGCATACTCACAGGTTCCAGGTATAGAGGGGGTTATTATTCTGCCTACAGAGAAGATAAGACATTTTTAGCTTGCTCTGTAAATCATAAATATATATTGTGGGGCCTCCAAAGTGTACTCTGACTCCAAGCCCTGTATATGTTGGGAGTGGGCCCGATGTGCCCCCAAAAACAATATCCTAGGATGGGCTGGAAATAATAAAGTAGCATTTGAACTGTGGGAGTTAGACATGCAGGAGAGAATTCCTGCATCTTTCTTGGCTTTGCCTCCAAGGACGGACTGAGACATGCTTAGAGGTGCTTCTGAATTCCAAGGCTGAAGAATGTTCCACGTCCCAGGGAAGTGGCCTAAGAGCTACTCCCTAAGATCCACTGCAAATCGGGGGCTATGAGCTGAGGATGACCAAACTATAATTTATTATTATTTGTT
Organism: Myotis lucifugus; assembly: GCF_000147115.1. Taxonomy (NCBI): domain Eukaryota; kingdom Metazoa; phylum Chordata; class Mammalia; order Chiroptera; family Vespertilionidae; genus Myotis; species Myotis lucifugus. The sequence continues at coordinate 4,530,750 of NW_005871111.1, read as the reverse complement.
GAACACCTTCTGTGAGTCAAGCACTTAGCTAATTGCTTGACTTTTATCATCTCACCTAATTGTTACAACAGCTTTAAAGGGTAGATATTATTATCATCATTTAACAGATGCAGAGTCTTAATATCAACATGATTAAGTGACAAGCTAGATTCAAAGCTTTGTTTTTCTGACTATAAAACTGTGTCTTTTAGACACTATAATACAATTCCATATTTTATGAATCAGTGTATCTAATTACACAGTACTCTAAAAATTCATTTTCCTTTTATTATGGACAAGCCTTTTGGAACGTTAAACGTTCCAGCTGTCACACAGCAATTAAGGGTTTATTTGGCTTGAGTGCTGAATGGGGAGCACTCCCTGAGGGCAGCTGGCTGGCATCAAAGGTGATCAGCAAGAAGTTTCCTCAAACAGATTCTCAAATTTTAGTGGAAAAGGGAGTCTCAAACTTTAGAATCATCTGGAAGGTTTATTAAAACACAGATTGCAGCCCCCACAGAGTTTCTAATTTAATTGGACTTGAGTGAAGCCAATAATTTCCATTTTAACCAGTTTTCTAGTGATGGTAATACTCTGGCTTAGAAACCACCATTTGAGAATGCCATCCTAAGGAAAGATGTTCCCCTGAGAAAGGAGAACCTCAGTGGACAAGAGCAAATCCCCAGGTTTCTGCCATGGCTTTCCTCACAGAGAAATTCGCCCTTCTTTGCCAGACCTTGGAGGATCTGCTTCCTCCAGAGAAGGGTCTAACCAAGTTTAGGATGATGGCTGGAACTGTGATAGCTACGGAGGAGGAAATGGGAAGGGGATTCTGCAGCAGTGGGAGGGAGAACCTCAGGCTAGCACAGGGATTTATGTCTGGGGGAAATGGAATTTAAGGTGAAAGACAACTATAGTGCAGACTTTGGAGAGATTCACTGAAAGCAACCCTTATGCCTTATTTGTATGTGGCTTTTCACAGTTTTCAAAGCACTTTAGCAAATGTCACCATTCTTCCAAGCGTTTATGCGGCACAGACTGCTCATTCTGCAGTGTGCTCAGAGCTTCGGGGCATAAAGAACAGGATGGCTCTCATCATAAACTGCGTTTCATCAGCTCGGGAGACAATGGCTTATTTCCAGACCCTTTAAGAACACTGAAGCCCTGAGATGAGGTTATACTTTTTTTTTTCTGGCAAAACCCCACACATTCCTAAACTCAAACTGAAAAAATTGAAATCTCATTCTTAACCATTTGTATAGTACTTAGGGATTGTCCTTTCCACCTTCCTTTTTTTGACTTTCTGACCCCTTCTCAGGAATAGTGTACACTAATATAGAGACATTTCCACTTGCACATGGAAAGCAAAAAGGTACAGTGTTTTCACATTGTGTTGCTCTATTCCAATTATACCCACCATTATAGAGTAACAGTACAGGTAAGAAGGAGGGATAAAAAGTGATGGAATTAACCAAAGGTCACAGTGGGAAAGAACATTCTCAATTCGGGGACTATAAGAGTTGACAAAGACCAGAGTGGGGAGCTCATTTACAATAGGATCCCCAGGCAAAAATGGTGAATTGGGCATTGGGAATTATGGCCAATGGGATTGAGTGGAATTCCACTGAAAAGAAGGGAAGGTGAACACAATCTTCCTACCCAAGCCTAGAGCAGATTTCTCAAGAGTTTTTAAAAATAGAATTTTACTTAGGATAGAGAATGTCTCAGAGTTTGCTGATCATTACAGTTCATAATAGCTCTACAGTGTTATAGTGCGTGCTGCTGGTATCCACCCAGACCCCATCCTCTGCCTGGTGTACCCTCACCCATTTGCTGTGATTATTGGAGAAAACAACACAGAGAATTGCCCTGAAGCAAATATGAGCACTTTGCTTGGGAGGCTACACCTCTCCCCACCCGCTACCAGGGTTAACTCAGCCAATGACCTGCTGGCATGGAACACAACAGGTCTGCCCCCTTGCCTCAAGGTGAGACTAGCTTCGTCATGTCATTTGTGCTCTGGAGTATCTTATGGGACCAGACTGAAGTGGGACCAGACTGTCATTTGCGCTCTAGAGTATCTGTGAGACCACATTCCTGCTTGGCACTTTCCCCCTGTCCTCTTCTGTTTTCTTTACTTCCCTTCTTCTGAAAGTATATTCATAATAAGTCACTTACACAAGGATCCCTATCTTAGGTTTTGTTCTGAGGAGCCCGATCTAAGGAAATTGCTGTCAATGTGTTCTGGGAAGCAGATCCTAAATATGGAAATGCTGGAATTAGATCATTCTGGCTGGATGGCAATGAGAACCCCATCATTGGTCCCTGTTTTTGTCTAACTTTGGTGGCTGTTTTAGTTTTCTACTTTCCCTTTCTCTTATTTAGTTAAGCACAGTTTTGGGCCAGTTCATATTTCTCTGCCCTGCTCATATCTAACTACCTACTCTAATAGTATCAGGCCAAGAATGGATAGTTCTTGGAACGCTAGAGCACTTTTTGGGCTTCCACCTATGGCAACCTGTGATGCAGTGCAGGTGGAAAGGGATACAATAGCCAGAACAATATCCTGGGTGTATAGAGGTATGAAGAAATCCTATCTAATAAAGAGGGAATATGCTAATTGACCCTCATGCCGTCGCAAAGATGGCGGCGCCCACAGCCAATAAGGAGGAAATATACTAATTGACTGCCCCGCCCTCAAATATGGCAGCACCCACAGTCAATAAGGAGGGGATATGCTAATTGACTGCCCCACCCTCAAAGATGGCAGCGCCCACAGCTACAAGATGGCCAGTAGGGAGGGCAGTTGGGGTGACTGGGCTGGCAGGGGAGGGCAGTTGAGGGAGACCAGGCTGGAAGGTAAAGGCAGTTTTGGGGGACCAGTCCTGCAGGGGAAGGCAGTTGAGGGCGACCAGTCCTGCAGGGGAGGGCAGTTCGGGGGGACCAGGCCTGCAGGGTATGGCAGTTAGGGGCGACCTGTCTGGCAGGGGAGGGCATTTGGGGCGATCGGGCCAGCAGGGGAGGGAAGTTGGGGCAATCGGGCCTCAGGGGAGCAGTTAGGCGTCGATCAGGCTGGCAGGGGAGTGATTAGGGGATAATCAGGTTGGCAGGCAGAAGCAGTTAGGGCAATCAAGCAGGCAGTTAGGCGAGCGGTTGGAAGCCAGCAGTCCCAGATTGTGAGAGAGATGTCCCAGATTGGAGAGGGTGCAGGCTGGGCTGAGGGACACCCCCCACCCAGTGCATGAATTTTGTGCACCAGGCCTCTAGTAGTAACTATAAGAACTGTGGCCTGGTCAGTGTGGCTCAGTGGTTTAAGGTCAACCATGAACCAGGAATTCCCAGTCAGGGTAGCCGATCAATGATTCTCTCTCATTGATCTCTCAATCTCTCTCTCTCTCTCTCTCTCTCTCTCTCTCTCTCTCTCTTCTCTCCCTCTCTCTCTTCTTCTCTGAAATCAATAAAGTATATTTAACAAAATCTGTGGAATTAAAGAGAGAAAATGACATGCTCAGGTCTATGAATTAACAATTTAAAGCCAAGTGTGAGAGTAACAGGGACTCCTTGGCAGCAGGAGAGAAATTCTGCTCCTGCTGCTGAATGGCAGTCATAATAAAACAGGGACAGGATTTAATTGTTAAGGGATCTTCAGAAGAGGCAGAATTTCAGCCTAGGCAAATCTCTTACACACTCTCAGGGCCCTGGTAGGAAGGAGTGGGGCCTGCCCCTTTGAAGGAAATGTCTATATCGGCACAATTAAGAACCTCAAATCCTGAGGTTGTCATGAATCTTATGGACCTGAAGAAAACCACACACACACACACACACACACACACACACACACACACACACACTCACACGGCTGAAGTTCTAGAAAGTCCTCAAATGAGGCAAGTGCCTTAGGAGACATTTATTGCCCTACTCGTGATTTGTCCCATCTCCTCTCTAGGCTCAACTTTCAGCATAATCTGACTCAGAAAGTGCTGGGCCAGCTCAGGCAAAGAGAAAGTATGTGCCTACAGAGTTTTAGGACCTGGATAACACATTACCCTCAGGAACTAAGGTTTTAGAATGGGCTAGATTAAGAGGTGGCAGGATATAAAGCTGGAGGAGGGAGAGTTTTGCATTGTTTCCAGCCATACAGGATTTAACACCCTGGCAAGCACCCTGATGGCAGTTGTAAGAGGCTGTTGGAATGGTCCTTTATAGCTTGAAAAAAGCAAAGGCCTATATTAAGCAAAATACAGATGCCAGAATTGCTGCAGCAAAGTATAGAGGAAAAGTTTATAAAGTTCAGGGAAGCATGCATAAGGTCCACTTTACAAGACAGAAAATGCTGTGGCTGACCTTATTCCTCAGGAAGGCCCAGAAGATACTCCCTTTATAAAGGCAATAGGTTGGGGAGACACACACATCACTAAATAGGCGGGGAATAATGACAGGACATATTGCTACAGTACTGTGTTCCTTAGTAGCAATAGGGTTGATAGGATCTGAGTATAGCAGAGGCCGTAAGAAGAATCACAAGTTCCTATTCACAATGACAGACAATACTGCACATTCATAGTCGTGCTCCAGGGCTGTGTTAACCCTCCTGCTGGCTGTCATAATATTATCAGAAGACCCTTTGGTCACCTCAATGTTCTGCAGATGGTCCACTCTGTTCATGATGTCATGTTAACCATACCTGCTGAGCAGAAAGTGGCAGACATTCTGATGCCTTAGGAAGACACATGTGCTCCAGAGTGAGACAAAGCCCAGAAAGATTTAGGAGCCTGGCACATAGATAAAGTTTCTAGGGGGCATCCTGGGAAATTCATTCCAAAGTAAAGGATAACTTATTACCTTGCATCTCTAGCACTAAAAAGGAACCACCATGCTTTATAGGTCTCTTGGTGTTTGAGAGGCAGCATATAATACACTTGAGAGTACTGTTATGACCCATTTTTCAGATTATATAGAAAGTGGTTGAGTGAAGCCCAGGGCAAAGAAAGGTTTTAAATAAGGTACAGAATTGTTCCTTGAGCCACATCACTAATGTGGTATTATTTGTGGAAGCAAAATATATTACATAAAGTGCACACTGCTAGGGTACTAGAGAAAAGCTATGACATCTGCAGCAGAGAAGTATAAACTATTGATAAACAACTCCTGTCATGCCATGGGGCCCCAGTGGAAACTGAGCATCAAACCATGACACCTCAAGTGACATCAAGAGACCCTGTGGCTAAAGCTGCCCATCATTAGCTGAATACAGTGACATGCGAGTGACAGTTCATTCCAGCACATTTTCCCCCAAGTCCATATTCTGTGATGTCACTTTGGCAGCTTGTAATCAGCCATGATGGAAATATTAACACAACAGAACTTGGCAAATACGACAAATTCAAGGTGGTACTATGCAGAGGCAATTACCAGCATGCCATTGATAGTAACAAACCCAACAAGTAATAAAGTTAGGTGACCTCAGCAGTAATCCACCATAACATGGTGTGATACATCTGGGATCAAATTTGAGCAGGTCCAGGGAGCTGCATAAATATATGTCCCAAACTCTCATGTTATCTGTCACTGGTACAGCAATGCTAAATAAATAAATTGGATACATCAAACTGAAAAGCTTCTGCAAAGCAAAAGAAAAGGAAAAGGCAATCTAACCAACAAAAGGAAAAGGCAAGCTAATGAATAGGGGAACATATTTGCAAATCACATATCTGATAAGGGGTTAATGTTCTAAATATATAAAGAACTCATACAACCCAATAACAAAAAACAACAACAAACCATCCAATTTAAAAATTGACAGAGGATATGAATAGACTTTTAAGAAAGAGCATATACTGATAGTCAACAGGTACATGAAAAGGTGCTCAACATCACTAATCACCGGAGAAGTGAAAATAAAAACTACAATGAGGTATCACCTCACACCTGATAGAATGATTATTATCAAAAAGACAAGAAATAAGTTTTAGCAAGGATGCAAAACAAAGGGAACCCTTGTGCACTGTTAGTGGGAATGTAAATTGGTGTAGCCACTATGGAAAACACAATGGAGTTTCCTCAAAAAATTGTTTTACATTTAAAACCAGAACCACCACATGAGCCAGCAGCTCCATTTCTGGGAATTTATCCAAAGAAAACAAAAACACTAACTTGAGAAGATATATGCACCCCCATGTTCATTGCAGCATTTTTTACAATAGCCAAGATATGAAAACAACCTGTGTCCATCGATGGATGAATGAATAAAGAAAATATGTGGGGGAGAAGAGGAGGTGGGCAAAATGGTGAAGAAACTCAAAAGCTATAAGCTTCCAGTTTTAAAAAAATAAGTCCAGGGGTTGTAATGCACAGAAAAATTATTATAGTTAATACATATCACATATTTGAAAGTGGCTAAGAGAATAAATCTTAAATGTTCTCATCACAAGAAAAAAAACAACTAACTGTGTGTGGTGATGAATGTTAACTAGACTTATTGTAGTGATCATTTTGCAGGGCATACAAATATTGAATAATTGCATTGGATACTTGAAACATAATGTATCAATTATACCTCAATTTTTAAAAATGGAGCATTTATTATAAAACCCTATACACCAATAACTATACTTTGGTTAAAGACATTTTTAAAAAATATATTTTATTGATTTTTTACAGAGAGGAAGGGAGAGGGATAGAGAGTTAGAAACATCAATCTGCTGCCTCCTGCACACTCCCTACTGGTTATGTGCCTGCAACCAAGGTACATGCCCTTGACCGGAATCGAACCTGGGACCCTTGAGTCTGCAGGCCGACGCTCTATCCACTGAGCCAAACCGGTTAGGGCAAAGACATTTTTGTTTTTTCTTTACCTTAATGTGTAATGCCCACCTCACAAGGCTGTTGTGGAATTAAATTTAAATAGCATGGAGTGTGGAAAGGACATTATATACTAGAATGTGTCATAGTAAGAATATTATCTATATTGTAAAGCATTTACATCTATTATTAGAATCATATAGGCCAGATCCTATCTTAAGTGCCTTCTATATAAAACCTGTACTTCCAATATTCTAATATAATTTTGACCTGATTGATCCCAGAATATAGAAGCAATGAAGTGTGGAGGGGATGATGTATGATTTAAATACACAGTATCCATTATCTCACATACCTGAGATGAGGAGCCCAGGGAAAGAGGGGCTTTGTGAATTGCTGACTTGTAGATTGCAATGCTTGATACGCAAGTCAGAAATGCAGTTTCTGCAGTCAAAAGATTTCAGTGGGTGGTAAAAACCCTGGTAAATGCTGAACAGATGTGTGTGTCATCAATTTCCCATCCTGACACCAGCTTTTGTTGAATCGATGGCATTTGTGCAAAGCATCTGTGGGTATTCTGATCTTTAAAACAGGGCTTTAGGATCTGTCGTTGAGAGGCAGCCCAAAAGTATAAAATATTTTTACTGAAAACCTCATCAGACCGTAAACTTGCGACAGACTGTGGTGGTAATAAAGTACATCCCATGTTTCTGAGCTACCACCTTGGAGGACTGACCGCGTTCCCCCTTTGTGATAATGAGGACAGTTGAAATTGCTTCCAGTCTTGCAGAAGGCACTGGGCAAATTGCACCACTGTCCCCAACTGAGGTGAAAGCTGGGACAGTGAACACTAAGGACATCACACCTAAGCTAATAGATGCCCAAATGAACCAACATGTTCACAACTGAAACATTAAGAGAAGCAACGTACAACCCTCGGGCAGATGGAGGTGGGAGACAAGCAAACTGATATTTATAATTTTCTTTGAGGAAACAACAAAGAAGAAGCCAGAACTGTTTCTTGGGAAAAAGTGTTACCATTAGGAAAACCCTGAAACACGACTCCCTGTCTTCTTTATCTCTGTGCCTCTTCCTGTCCAATAGAAAATGCGTCTGACATTGCTTCATTGCCACTTGTATATCTATGATATCCAAACTATGATACAGACACATGCTTTTAACTGCTCCCAATGTTCACTTAGTATTTTAAATTCACCCTATTCAAAACTAACCTCTCCATCTTTCACTTCACATCTTATACCAGCCCCACCCATTTTTGGGCTTTCTTCATGGCATTACCATTCATCCAGTAGATCAAGCTAGAAATCCTTGTGTGTTCATGGCTTCTCCTGCTTCTCCTAATCCACATTCAACTGAGCACCAATTTCTATCCATTCAACCTCAACGTTGCTCACATTTTACTCCTCCTTTTCACTCTCTCATCTACTTCCCTGCTCAAATCCCTCAGCATTAAGCATCCACCTCACTCTGAAAGTCTCCTCTCTAGATTTCCAACCTGCAACTTTTCTCTTTCCAAACAACCTCTACATTGTCTGTTATTATCTTACTAGAGGCCCGATGCACGAAATTTGTGCAAGGAGCTTGGTGCCCACTGCCGTGGCAGCCGTGGGCCTCTGCCTCGGCCCCTGCCCACTGAGGTTTCCTCTGGAAGGACATCCGGTCTAATTAGCATATTATGCTTTTATTATTATAGATTTCCTTACTAAAATACAGATCTATAACAAAATTCAATGGCCTCCATTTATTGATTTTGGATAAAGCCAAAACTTCAAGATCCTTATGTTCTAACCCCTGCCCACCTTTTAAAACTCAGACTTCCTATCTTTTATTTACCTGGTAAGCCATATCTCCACCCATACCTTCTCACATACCTTACATAGCCTATGAACCACTTGCATTCCTTTGATATGCCATTTGGTCTTAAGTAGTCATAGTCTTGTTCATGCTATTTCCTCTGCCTTAAATGTTATTTCCACTTCTGTCCAGCAGATAGATGCTTACTCAGATTCAAGGTCAAGGACAAATATCAGCTTTCACTTTTGCTTCTCTCTCCAAGCAAGAATTAGATGCTCCTGACCTGTATTCTTATTCTAGAACTACACATATTTGAATTATATTAATTTGCTTACATCTATTTCCCCACTAAAGTCCAAGGTATTGAAGATTCATTCACTTTTTTTTTCATTCACTTTCCCCTAAGTCCTTGGCAACCACTTATCTTTTAATGTATCTCTACAGTATTGTGTGTGTTTTTCTAGAATACCATGTAATTGGAATCATATACTATGTTGCCTTTTCACACTTAATTCTTTCACTTAGCAACATGACGTTAAAATTCATCCATGCATTTTTTTGGCTTGATAACTTGTTTTTTTTTTATCACCAAATAATATTCCACAGCATGGGTATAGCATAATTTATCAATTCACCTATTGAAGGCATCTTGTTGCTTGCAGTTTTTGGTGATTTTTAAATAAAACTATTATAAACTTTTTTGTGCAGGTTTTTGTATGAATATAAGTTTTTAAATCAGTAAATATGTAGGAAGATGATTTTCAGATCATATGGTACCACTATGTTTAGCTTTGTAAAAAACACACCAAACTGTCTTCCAAAGCGGCTGTGCCATTTTGCATTCCCACCAGCAATGTGTGAGAATTCTTGTTTATCTACATTCTTGTCAGCAATTGCTACTGTCAATTTTTATCTTTATTTTAGCCATTCTAATAACTGTGTAGTGCTATCTCATTATTGTTTTACTTGGCAATTCTCTAATGGCAAATGATTTTGAACATCTTTTCAAATGCTGTTTGCCATCTGTATATTTTTTTGGTTAGTTGTCTCTTCTGATCACAGACTCATTTTCTAATTGGATTGTTTGTTTTCTTATTAAAATTTTTAAGTTTCTTGTATATTTTGGATACAAATTCAATATCAAATATGTGTTTCACAAATGTTTTCTTTTAGTCTGTGCCTTGTCTTTTCATTATTTTCATTGTCTTTCACAGAGCAGACATTTTTAATTTATTGAAGTCCAATTTTCAACTTTTTCTTTCATGGATCACGCTTTGGTATTGTATTAAAAAACTTGTAGCCCAACCTCAAAGGACCTAAATAGACACCTTTCAAAAGAGGACATTCAGAAAGCCAAGAGACGTATGAAAACATGCTCAAAGGCACTAATCATCCGAGAGATGCAAATCAAAACAACAATGAGGTACCATCTCACACCTGTCAGACTGGCTATCTTCAACAAATCAACAAACGACAAGTGCTGGAGAGGATGTGGAGAAAAAGGAACACTCGTACACTGCTGGTGGGAATGCAGACTGGTGCAGCCACTATGGAAGACTGTATGGAGTTTCCTCAAAAAACTAAAAATGGAACTCCCATTTGACCCTGTGATCCCACTTCTAGGAATATATCCCAAGAAACCAGAAACACCAATCAGAAAGGATATATGCACCCCTATGTTCATAGCAGCACAATTCACCATAGCTAAGATCTGGAAACAGCCTAAGTGCCCATCAGTAGATGAATGGATTAGAAAACTGTGGTACATCTACACGATGGAATACTATGCTGCTGTAAAAAAGAAGGAACTCTTACCATTTGCAATGGCATGGATGGAACTGGAGAGCATTATGCTAAGTGAAATAAGCCGGTCAATGAAGGAAAAATACCACATGATCTCACTCATTCATGGATAATAGAGACCATTATAAACTTTTGAACAATAATAGATACAGAGGCAGAGCTGCCTCAAACAGATTGTCAAACTGCAGCGGGAAGGCCGGGGAGGGTTGGGGGGCAGGAGGGAGGTGGGTAAGAGATCAACTGAAGGACTTGTATGCATGCATATAAGCATAACCAATGGACATAAGACACTGGGGGGTAGGGGAGGCCAGGGGATTGTCAAGGGCGGGGGAAAAAAAAAGGACACATATGTAATACCCTTTGTAATACTTTAAGCAATAAAAAACAAACAAACAAACAAACAAATAAATAAATAAATAAATAAATAAATAAATAAAAAACTTGTAGCCCAACCTAAGTTCTCTTGTTTTATTCCTATATTTTATCTTCTAGGAGTTGTATAGTTCTGCATATTGCATTTTGGTCTATGATCCCTTCTGGGTTAATTTTTTTGTCAAAAATAAAGTGTAAGGCCCTGTCTTGATTTTTTTTTCTCATATGGGTAGCTAATTGTTCTAGTATGATTTGCTGAAAAGACTCTCTGTTCCTGACTGAATTGCCTTTGCTCTTCCTCAAAACCATTGACTATATTTTATGCATCTATTTCTGGACTCTCTGTTCTTTCCATATATATTGCCAATATACTAGTAAAGCTATATTAACTATTATAGCTTCATAATAAGTTTCCAAGTCAGATAGTGTGTTCTAAATTTCTTCTCCTTCTCCTTCTTTTTTTCCTTCTTTTTCTTCTTCAGTGTTATATTGGCTATTCTAGATCTTTGTCTTTCTTATAAAGATTAGAATCAATTTGCCCATCCATACAAAGTAGCTTGCTGGGATTTTTGTTGAAATTACATTGAACCTGTAGATAAAGTTGGGGAAAATGCATCCTAATCATGGTGAATCTTTTGATCCATAATTATAGTATATATATTTATTTAGCACTTCTTTGATTTATTATCAGAATTTTATAGTTTTCTGTATATATAGCTTGCATATATTTTAGATTTATGTCTAAATATTTATCTTTCTTATTCTGCTACTGTAAATTGTATTTATTATTATTACTATTTCAAATTGCAATTGTTCATTTCTAGTGTGTAGGGAAACAATCAATTTTACACATTAACCTTGTGAAACCTGCAACCTTGCTATACTCACTTGTTACTTCCTGGATTTGGGCAGGGTTTTTGGTTTTTGTTTTGTTTCTTCCTTTCTAAACTGTGTACATTTTATTTCCTTTTCTTGTCTTATTGCACTAACGAGGACTTCCAGTGTAATGTTGAATAAGTTTAGACAGACAGGACATCCTTACTTTGGTCCCAATCTTATGTAGAAAATATCTAGTTTCTGACTATTAAGTATGCTAGCTATATTTTTTTTATAGAGGTCTGCAAGTTCAGAGAGTTCCCATTTTTAGTTTGATAAGAGTTTTTATCATAAATGAATATTGGATATTGCCAAATAGTTTTTCTGCATCAATTGATATGCTTATATGATTATTCTTCTTCAGTCTGTTGGTGTAGTAGATGGCATTGACCAACTTTAAAGTGTTGAGCCAGCTTTGCATATCTGGAATAAATCCCACTTGGCCAGGATGTATAATCCTTTAATGCATTGTTAAATTTGCTAATTCTTTTGAATATTTTTGTATCTATGTTCATTGAAGATATTGGTCTGCAGTTTTCCCTTCTTGTAATGTCTTTGTCTGATTTGGGTGTTATGGTAATGATGGTCTGATTACTGTCTATTTCAATGTTTGATAAAATTCATCAATGAATCCATCTAAACTTGGAAATGTCATTTTTTGTAAGCTATTAATTTTCTATTCAATGTCTTTAATAGAAATAGGCCTATTTGTGTTATCTATTTCCCCTATGTGAGCTTTGGTACTTTACATCTTTCAAGGAATTAGTCCAAATATCTAAATTTTCAAACATGTGGCTACAGAGTGCTTACAGTACTCTTTTATTATTCTTTTAATCTCCATGAGATCAATAGTTATGATATCTCTTTTGTTTCTGAAAATGGTAACCTGTTTTTTTCTTCTTTTTCTTAGTTAGGCCTGCTAGAGATTAATCAATCTATTGATCCTTAAAAGAAACATATTTTGGTTCCATTGTTTATCTATTGTTTTCCTTTTTTCAATTGCACTGATTTCAGTTCTGATTATATCATTTATTTTATTCTGCTTGCTTTAGTCTTAAATTGTTTCTTTCTTTTAGTTTCCTAGATAGAAGCCTTATTGATTTTAGCTTCTTCATTCTTGTCAAATATATATAATATAATGTTATAAATTTCCCTCTAAGCACTACTCTTGCTGTATCCCACAAATTATAATAAATTATATTTTTATTTTCACTCACTTCAATATATTTGTAACTTTCTCTTATTTCTCTTTGACCATCTTTCATTTAGACTTTGGTTGCTTAATCTCCAAACATTTAGGATTTTCCAGCTATCTATCTGTTATTGATTTCTTGCTTAATTGCATTGTGATCTGAGAACATATTTGTATAATTTTTATTTTTTAAACTTGTTTAGGTGTGTGTTATAGCCCAGGATAATTGTATCTTGGTGAACATTCAATGCTAGCTTAAGAAGAAAGGGTATTCTGCTGTTGTTAAATGGAGTATTCTAAAATAATTCAATTAAATCAAGTTGATTGGTAGTGCTGTTCAAGTCAAATATATCTGTAATGATTTTCTGCCTGTTTAGTCTATCAATTACTGAAAAAGTGGTGTTGAAGTCTACAACTATAATAGTGGATTTGTCTATTTCTCCTTGCAGACCTATTAGTTTTGCCTCATATATTTTGATGCCCTGTTGTTGGGTACATGCACATTAATGATTGCTACGTCTTCTAATATAATAGCCCTCTATATCCCTGATAATTCTCCTTGATTCAAAGTCTTCTTTTGATTAATATTAGCATAGTATATCTTCCTCCATTGTTTCGCTTTTAACAAAACTAAATCTTTATATTTAAAGTGGGTTTCTAGTGAACGACATGTAGTTGGGTCTTTTGTTTATCCACTCTGACCATCTCTATTTTATAATTCGTGTATTTATATAACTGGTATTCATAGTTATTGATATAGTTGGGTTAATATCTATGATATTTATAGCTGTTTGCATTTATGGTTATTGCTATTATTATTTGCCCTACCCTCTTTTACTGCCTTCTCTGGTTTTAATTAAGCACTTTAAATAATTCCATTTTCCTCCTCTCTTAGCATATTAATTATACTTTTTAAAAAAATAGTGTTTTCTCTAGAGTTGTTAATATGTATTAATAATTAGTCTAAATCTTCCTTACTGTGTAGTACAGCTGCTTTAAAACAGAATAGCCCCATATTGCTCCCTCCTGTCCATTATGGTGTTGCTGTCATTCATTTCATTCATCCATATAATCTACATTGGTACGATGGCCTTGGTGTCATTCATTTCATTCATCCATATAATCTACATTGGTACTATGGCCTTGGTGTCATTCATTTCACTTATCCACATATTGTTTGTCGTTACTATATTACTTTAATCAGTTATGCTTTGTGTAGTCAAGAAAGATGAAAGAAAACTAATGTTATTTTATCTTTACTTATTTCTTCTTTTACACAATTCTTTATATAGATATAAGTTTATACCATATATAATTTTCTTCTCACCCAAAAACTTCTTTTATCATTTCTTTCAGGGCAGAAGTGTTGATGAGAAATTCCCTTAAGTTTCATTTGTATAAAAAGTATTTATTTTTTCTTCACTATTAAAGAATAGTTTTGCTGGTTATAAATTTATGGGTTGATAGCAGTGGGAGTTCTTTCAGCACTTTAAATAATTGACTTCACTTACCTCTTGCTTTCATGGTTTCTAACAAGAACTTTGTTCTAATGCTTATCTTTGCTCCTTTCTACATATGTTTTTTATTCTTTGCCTTCTTTCAAGATTTTATTTTTGTTTTGGGTTTTCTGAAGTATGAACATGATATACCCAGATATAGATGTTTTGGTATTTATCCTTATTGGTATTCTCTAACTTTCCTGGTGGTTAGTGTCTATCATCAATTTCAAAAAAATCCTCAGTCATTACTTCAATATTTACTTCTGCGCCATTGTCTGTTCACTTCTGATATTCTACATATGCATATGTTGCACTTTATGAAATTGCCACATGGTTCTTGGGCATTCCTTTGTTTTAGGTTTGAGGGTTTTATTTTCTCTTTACATTTCAGTTGGGCAAGGTTCCATTCACCTAACTTCAATCTCAGTTATTCTTTCTTCAGCCTTATGTAGACTACTAATGAACTCATTGTTTCTGTAACAGTTTTCATTTCCAGCATTTCCTTTTGATTTTGTCTTATTAGAGTTTCCATCTCTCAGCTTTACACTACTAATCTCTCTGATTGTTTTTTCGTTTTGTTTTTGTTTTTATGTTTCTAATGCAAACTTTTTTTCTTTTTTCTTTTTTATTGTTTAAAGTATTACAAATAGTAGTATATATGTCTCCTTTTTTCCCAATTGACCTTCGCCCAGCCTCCCCTACCCACCGGCACATGCCCTCACCCCCTCCCAGTGTCTTGTATCCATTGGTTATGCTTATATGCATGCATACAAGTCCTTCTGTTGATCTCTTACCTCCCCCCGCTTCCCAACCCTTCCCAGCCTTCCCAGCTGTCATTTGACAGTCTGTTTGATGCTTCTCTGCCTCTATATCTATTTTTGTTCATCAGTTTATAATGTTCTTTATTATCCATAAATGAGTGAGATCATGTGGTATTTTTCTTTCACTGACTGGCTTATTTCACTTAGCATAATGCTCTCCAGTTCCATCCATGCTGTTGCAAATGGTAAGAATCCCTTCTTTTTTACAGCAGCGTAGTATTCCACTGTGTAGATGTACCACAGTTTTCTAATCCACTAATCTGCTGATGGGCACTTAGGCTGTTTCCAGATCTTAGCTATGGTGAATTGTGCTGCTATGAACATAGAGGTGCATATATCCTTTCTGATTGGTATTTCTGGTTTCTTGGGATATATTCCTAGAAGTGGGATTACTGGGTCAAATGGCAGTACCATTTTTAATGTTTTGAGAAAATGCCATACTGTTTTCCACAGTGGCTGCACCAGTCTGCATTCCCACCAGGTCTCTGATTGTTTTTATTTTTCCATTAGAGCCCTTATTACACATATCAGTCATTTTAAATCCTATTTCTGATCATTCCAACATGTGTGTCATATCTGGGTCTGATGCTTGGTTTGCTCCTTTTTTTCTTGCCTTTTATCATGCTGTGTAATGTTCTTGTTAGAAGCGCAATAGGACATATCAGATAAGAGAAACTAAGACAAACACCATTAGTGTGAAGTTTCATCTTAATCTGGCTAGGGTTTGGCTGCAAATGTTTGTGATCACTATGGATGCTGGAGGTTTCAAATGTCTCTAGTATCTTTGTTTTGCTCTCCCATTTTCTTTGCCCTTCCCTAGAAACTACTCCTACATAAAGTCTGTTTCTCCTGAAGCTCTTAACGCTTTAATCTACTCTTATTATCTTGAAACCCTGTTGGTGTGGTAGTAAGGTGTTCAGGGGAAGCATTTCATAATTTTATAATTAAACTTCAGATTTGCAGTGGACCTATGTCACAAGTGTTTCTTAGCTTCATGCCACCCTTAGGTAAGATAGACAGGCCAGAGGGGCTAACATTGAGGAAATGTCCTGCCCCTAGCTGGAATGGAGCTCTGGTAAACTATTTTTCCCCCAAAGTATGACATTTTAGAACACAGTCTGGGAATATTTCAGAATGGTTACTGTACCAGAGCAAAAAGGGAAACTTTCTTGGCTCTTCACTATAAGAAAATGATGAGGTTACTGGAGGTAAAGTCCCCCAAAGAAAAAAGTGTTTGCATATCATTTGGTAGCATGCAATATTTTTGTAATTTTTGCAAAACAGCTGAGTTCTTCATGTTCTACATAGCACTAGTACAGTTCTAATTTAAAGCTGCTGGTACCAAGCTTAGGTGGGCAGCACTAAACTGAATTTTCTAAATTCATTATCCATTAGAGCCTAAGGAGAAAACTGTAGACAAATCTGAATTCATGTAGATTGACAAAGGCCATTATTTTTAGAATACTAAAATAACTACTAAGTGAATTTTCTGGTGATACAGTTCATTGTAGATGAAGCTTTATATTTTGCTCATACCATGAAAAACAATAATTCTACCCCATGAAAATGTGGAATTAAGACTCTAAAGTAAAGCAGAGCAAAGATGAAGCATATTAAAGGGGAGCCAGACAGCACAGTAATTGAGCCCAGTACTGTATGGGAAAACATCAAATGGGCAGAATTATCCACTCTGAAAAGATGCAAGTGGGTACAATTTGTTTTACAGTAGATGCTTTTATCAAGTTCCAAACTCAGAACCTTAAGAATACTTTAAATAAATCAAATAACAATATGGATGGAAGTGAGGAAAAAGTAGTGACTGGAAAGAGGCATAAAAGATGGCCTGTGGGTGCTGGTAAAGCTCAGTTTCTTGATTCGGGTGCTGGTTATATGTTTGTGTCCAGTTTGTAAAACTTTTTCAAGTTAAACCCTTAAGATATGCATACTTTTCTGTATGTAGATTATTTTTAATAAAAAAAGTATGAATAAGAACCATCAGAAGACCCTTTGCTCATTTAAATATCATATCATATTTAAATATCATATCATATTTAAATGAGCAAAGGGATAAAATAACTATTCTCACTATGTTTTTAAAAATTTTTCAAACCTTCAAAATATCTACAATGTGTAGGCAGCGTCTAAATTGGTTCCCACCTCGTCATATTCATACCCTTGTACAGTCCCTCTCTTTATGTTTGGGCTAGACCTAATGAATAGAACGTGTAAATGTGATGAAATGTCACTTCCTAGATTCAGTTGTAAAAATACTTTGACTATTATCTCTCTTTCTCTCTCAGCCCTTACTCTGGGAAAAATGAACCACCATATTATGAGTAGCCCTATAGAAAGGCATTGTGGCAAGAAACTCATTTTTCCAGTCAACAAGCAGCAAGCACCTTGTGAGTGAGCTTGGAAGCATATCCCACTCACTTAGTCAAGCTTAACATAATTGCAACACTGGCCAATAACTGGATTCTAGCTTTATGGGAGGCCCAGTCAGAGGTACCTAGCTAAGCCACAGCTGGATTCCTGATCCATAGAAAATGTGAGATAATAACTATTTGTTACTTTAAACCATTAAGTTTTAAAATTATTTCTCATGCAGCAATAAATAGCTTATACATGCGGGGAGAAGAAAACTACACAAAATTACCTAGCATATTTAACAAGTAAATAAATGCAAACTCTAAAAATTAAAAAATGCAATAAAGCGGAAAATTCAACTTAGTAGATTTAACAGCAAATTCGACATAGTTGGAAAGAGAATTAGCAAAGTGGAAAGGAAAAAGAAACACAAAAGCAATTACCAGAATACAATCCCAAAAGACAAATAATGAAAATAAGTTATGGAAGATATTATAGTGAATGATTGAATATTCTCATGCTTTCAAAAGTATCCAGGTAATTGAAATAAAACAGACATATTATGAGTGAATTACTAATATGTGGTGTTGTCTGACTACATAATATAAACTTTCTGGATTATGTCTAGATTCTCCATTTCCCTATCAACTACTGATACCCAGCATGAGGCTACTGATACTTGAAACATGGTTTCTAATTTCAGAAGGATTTATTGGCTAATGATCAAGAGGAGAGAAACTACCATTTGTTGATCGCCTAACATATGCTTTTAACTAATCTAGGTACCTTATAGAGATAAGCATATTTACTTCTCACAATGGCCTATGGAGTGAATACAATTGCTTTCTTTGTACAGATAGATATACTCAAGTTAGACGGATAGACAAGCATGTCCCAAATGTCAGAGTCTAGGATTTGATACTTCCACAGAAGGGACAATTCCAGAACTCTCAAAGTATCCTTGAGTTAAATGAACTCAAAGTTTTCAAGGAGTATTATTTTAACAGATACAGCACCACACCTGTCAAAACTGGACTCCTGCTTATGCCAGTCATCACTTTCTCTTGTTGTTGGGATTGTGAGGAATTTGTTCTGGGGAAGTCTTTGATGGTAGTAGGGACAATAAAATAGCTCTAAAAAGCATATACTGGTATTTACTAACTGGTGTGAAGGATTTCAATACTATAACAATTATAACAACTGACACCACTGTTACCATTGTCAACATGCTGAAAAATAAGTCTGTGGACTCTTTAAGACTCCAAATCTGTGAGTATGCAGAAACATAATCAAGACTAATCACACAAGCTATGTGATTGAATGAGCAGTATGGGTGAAATATGCTCATTTTAGTTCTCAGTGATTGGCTATGACTGTTTCAATGTTAATTCAGCTAAACGTAAGATGTAAGTCAGTGCTTTTCAAATTTTTAGCCCAGTGTCCCTAGAACGTGTTAATAGGCTTCTTAATCACATAGAGACTCTTTGGTGAGCTACTTCATGCTAATAACTATGATACCTGGAGTGTTGGTGATATAATCCTTAGTGTATTTAATAACCATCAATTAGAAGGTGACCTGCATTATTAAGTGAGCACATGTTGGACTACCCATCAGCTAGTAGATAGATTGCAGCATGTGGCAAGGTTTTATGGCACACCATACAAATCACAGATTTTAATGAATTACTGGAAAAGTATTGCATAATGATTTAATATGTTTAGCTCTGGTCCTTAATAAGTGATAAAAACAAAGTGATTTTAAAAGCACCATATTTCTTGCTCTCTCTCTCTTTTCGCCTTCTGGCTCCCCCATGATGAGAGTATTGGTAAACCTGAAGTCGTGATAGTGTAATTTACACTATCCTCAATTTGGGGGATTCTAATGCCAGATAGTTCAGTTCCTTCCATAAGTCCCTGGAGCCTTTTGAGCTCCTGCTGCGGTGCTGGAACTCAGAAGGAGTGTGCCCAAGTAAGTCTGTGGACAGGCCCCTTAAGAGAAACTACTTGGGACTCCAGAAGCCCTCCATCTCACTCAGCCACACTTCCCACTGGTTTTTACAGTCAGAAGTGATGGGGACTTCTCTTCCTGGCACTGAAACCCGGGGTTGGGAGACCCGGTATGGGTCTGGAATCCCTCACTCATTAGGAGACCTCCACATGCAAGATATTCTTCCTGATACTTATCATCACACTTGGGTGTGGGACCAGCCCATTCAGCATCTCCACTCCTCCTACCCGTATCAATGTGGCTGCTTCTTTATATCTTTAGTTGCAGGACTTTGGTTTAGATAGATTTCAGGTGGTTCTGAATAATGGTTGTTCTATAATTTAGTTATAATTTTAATGTGGTTGTGGGAGGATTCGAGTACCGCATTTACCTATGCCACCATCTTGACCGGAACTGATATAATATTGATTTATTAAATTAAAACATATTCACACACATTCAATAGTTCTTTTTATAAAAATTTCATGGGCAGTCATTTTGCTTTCCCTTGACATTAATAATAAAAAAAAGTATCACATTTCTTCCTCAATAGGCTCCTTCCAATCTAAGTAGGTAGAAAATATCTCCACTGTTACAAAGGTTTCATCTTCCACCCAAAGGAAAACAAATTATCAAAATGTCAATAGCCTTAGTTTTCCCACAGAGAACTAATATTTTAATAACAGGAACTTGTATTTGGAGTAGTTGGAAAATAAAACTTAGAATTGACATTTAATGTGGGGGCTACTCACCACTCTTGGCTTACAGTTGTAATAGCAATGCTTGGAAGCGTTGTCAAAGGCAGCGTGGTTGGTCTGGAAATGCCATCGCCATCAGGAGTCCTGGCCCTTTCACTCTGCCTTTGGGACAGTGGTGGTAACTGTAAGTTTCCTGAGCAACACCGTCTCCCTCTCCAGAGGTCAATCCCAAGTGTGTTACTAGAACTGTAGGATTTACTCAAGGTACACTCAAAATAATCTTTAACATTCTGGAGGATCCACGGGGAAAGAAAAAAAGGAGAGAAAGAAAAAAAAGAAAAACCAAATGTTAAAAATGATGCACAGTGGAGTAAAATAAGAAACTAAATGATCAAGTTGTCACTCATAAAGTCCTGATTCATTATCTCACAATCGGAATCTAACATTGATGTCAAAAGCTTAAGAGAGAACAAGAGAGGAGGAGGTTAATTCTCAAATATTAGAATAATATATCAGTTGCATATTCATGGTGATCTTTAGGACTGCAAGTAATATTTCCCATTTATGGGAAAATTTTGAGATGTTTCTTTCTTTTGCTTTGTAGTTGCCTTTTATTTGCTAAAATGAAAGCTTATAATTGAAAAAAAATTAGGAAATCAATGATATTCCACAACATAGGAACAATCTTTCCTGGCTAAAGTATAAAGTTTATACCTTAGTGTTTTAAAGTAAAAATATTTTCTATCATAGGATAGCAAAATGGAATGATTATGAAATTATGGCTGACTACTATTTTTTTGTTCCAATAGAAGGTCTTCTCAGGATTGAGATTTTTTTTATTTTGTTTTGTGTGTGTGTGTGTGTGTGTGTGTGTGTTTATTGCACACATTATATACGCACTGAGAGAGAGAGAGAGAGAGAGAGAGAGAGAGAGAGAGAGAGAGAGAGATAGAAGTATAATTAATCAAGTTCTGAGCTGGACTGCAATGTTTGATACTTGCCCTAATGTTGACATAAATGAAATTATTGTGAGAAGATAAAAGCACTGTCCTATCACCAATGATTAGAGTTATTTATTCTTCCTATATATCTTTTGGTGACTATGGTTCCTGGTACGGTTGGGAGTGGGGATTCCAAATGAATTATTGCCTGGTTTACCATTCAAACCAGCTCAAAGACAGAAAATGTTACAGCACCTCAAATGGCCACTGATAGCAGCTTGGAGTTTGAAAGATATCATTGTCATTCTGTACACTTATCTTAACAGGGAATAATGGAAGTCCTACCATCAGGCCAAGGTCTCTCACCTGAAAATCAGTATGTGCCTTTAAAAACAGCAGGTACTTCCTACTAACCCTTCCAAGTAGACAGGAGACCTAGGACTAGAAGTCCTGAGGTTTAAACAAACAAACTTCTCTGCCCCCATCCTCCACCCATCCTGGTTTATACAAGAATAATTAACTCACGTTTAAGGGTCCAACTGTGTTCATTCAACAAATATCTGTTGCACACCTATGATAGTTTTGCACTGTGCTATTTAAGAAAGCTACAACAGCAAAAAACGGCATAGTAAATGTTCTCATAGAGATTGCACTCTAGCAATTTATACTTTCTGATCTGCATAGGACATTTTGCTGATGGAAATGTAGGCAAGAATAGGCCTGACAATTTGCAGGGGCCTCACT
Organism: Myotis lucifugus; assembly: GCF_000147115.1. Taxonomy (NCBI): domain Eukaryota; kingdom Metazoa; phylum Chordata; class Mammalia; order Chiroptera; family Vespertilionidae; genus Myotis; species Myotis lucifugus. The sequence goes on along the minus strand of NW_005871111.1, from coordinate 4,508,855 downwards.
TGCCCCGCTAAAATGGGATATAATCATATTTTCTTGTGCTTGGAATATAATTATGGTTTTGGAATACAATTTATTTGAGATTCCATAGAAACACACTTCGGTAACAGGAAGAAAACAAAACAATCTAGAATTTCCTGCAGTTTGAAATAGTCTGGAATGTATTCAGCATTTTACTGTTCAGTAACTGGTTGTTATATTAAATGCACTGTAGACCTATCATTTACTGTATTAGTGTGTCCGTGTGTGTGTGTGTGTGTGTGTGTTTTACAAATAAGAGTCTGAGGTGAAAACGTAGAAGAATTAAATTTATTTCTCAAAAAACATTCAGACTAGTTAAGAAGACAGAATATAGAAAGTCTTCCTAAAGAGAGATGAAAAAACAAACTAAAACTCAGAACTCATAACTATAAATCAGTCTAGCTCCAAATTTGCATGTAAAGAAAGTACTGATTATCTGGAAAGCAAAGTCTTAAGACTATACTTTCCCTCCTATGCAAGAAATACTGTACCAGAGAGCAGAAACAGGTATATCATTAAGTTAAATACCAACAATCATAGTCTCCCAATAAATTGGATATTTTTTCTCTTTTAGAAAATGGGAATATTATCAACTAGGTTTTAATATTATAGTAAATGAACTGGGTACTTATTTGATGCATGTTATTTGAAAAGTAACAAAGTCACACCTACCATAAAATATCTCCCCAACTGACTTGCCAACAGGCTTGAATTTACAGATTTAAAGTCATACGTTGAGTTAAAGGAATGTGTTTGAAAAGATCTTAGCTAAGGATGAAAATACATTACCACAAACGATCATAATGGAAAAAAGCTTTTTAGAAATTAAGTTAAATACTGGAAACATTAACAGTGTTTTACAAATGCTAATTAGCCCATGTAGAGTTTTTCATAATTTCCTAAAGCTCTCTAATTTATACTTATAATTTATACAGTACTAATATTCTCAAAGGCAAAATCTAATCCCATTAATTCTCAACTACTGAACTTACGACCTAGGACTTATTTTCTTGTAACCAGCACAACTATAGCTGACTACACCACTCATCGCTTCACAGATTTTGGGGAAAGGAACAGTCATTTGAATGTGTCCTTTGGAAATCACAAATTTTAAAATGTATCACACTGACCAAAATTAACTTACGTCTTTATAACCCTAAGGGAAACACCCAGTTTTGAATCATCCTCATCTTCTTGGCTAATCCTTGTTTAAAAATCAATATTTTTGCTAATGTAATTCCAAAAGGTTATCACAAAAGAAGAGCTAAGGTGAAACCCTGCACTTTGGTAGGAAAAGTTTGGCGGGAGGAAGAAAGGGGACACCAAAGGGATTCTTTGTCCTATCCCCATATTAAAACTTACCTTAATGTCAGGACCACTAAAGTGTCCACATATCAGTGCCTAAGTAGTCAAGGCTTTGTTGTTCCTGCTGTTGTTTGTCTTTTGTTTAGTGTATTTCAGTCATTTTTAGAGCTTGCTCTAATTTTTGAATTTTTATGATTAAACTCATGGTGAGAAAATGGGATTAGGTATTTCCAAGGATATATAGTGTGCTTACATACACATTCAATTTGAATAGTAGGCCAGCAAATGTTATCGAAACTAGAAATGGGAAGTATTGGAAGCATTAAATGACCCTCAGCGCCCTCATCTTTGAATGTGCAGTGCATATGCAACCTTCCCATCTTTTGACTGTGGCAACCATGGCCTCAGGGAGGATCAGGATTATAACTGGAGGATGCGATGAAAGTGAAAGAGCAGTTATCCATCTTTTAGATGGCATGCATTGCTTAGTTTTATTCTTCCAGAAAATAGAATCTTGGAGCACACAGTATACAAATAGTACTAATGAATAATTCCAAGCTGTTGTTTTTTAAGAGAAAAGGGATTTCTAAATTCCAGAAGTTTCCCTTTAGATATCCTGAGCAGAGCATGAATGTCTAAACACAGCTTTCACGGTCTGTAACTGAGAACATGGAATATGAATTAAGGGACATTCCCTTGTGGTCAAGGAACAGGAAAGGGGGAAACAAAGAAAGAAAACATTGTCATGGTTAATGGGACCAGAACACTCATGAGATCCCTTAACAATAAAGAGTAGAAATAGCGATGGCAAAGGAGTATGTGTTGGAGGACAAGAGCCTCATAGCACGCCTAAGTCTCCTTCCGCACTTGCAGGTCCTAGAAGTTCCCACAGCCATAAAGGGACACAGAAGGTAGCTGAGAATTAGCCTCCGCTCCCCTGCCAATGACTTGCTGCAGCATGAGGCAAAGGAACCAGGCGTCCATGAGGTGAAGAGCCCAAAGATAAGGGCTACCAGAAAGCAGGGCTGAATCTTTTAAACAACCAGATCCCACATGGAATAGTTAGGTAAAGAGCCCAGGCAGTGGAGGAGAAGGTCAAACTCTAAGTGAACTGAGACGTTGCACTGCTCATGCGGAGAGCACCATCACCTGCTACCCCTGTCACAAGCCTAAGCAGCACTGGACCAAGGGCAGAGACTTAACAACTAAAGATCTGGGGAAATGAACTGTTCCTCAACTGGACAACAGTAAACACTAGCAGAAAAGGACCATACAGGACAAGGACAATATCACACATCTGTTACTACAATGCTAATTAATGTTAAGTCTGCCCCTTTGCCCAGTGCCACATGATTAAAGGGGAAGAATGAGAACTGGGAGAAATCCTGAAAGACTAGGCCTTTACCCAAAAGATAACCTGCAAGTTCAAGTTCCTTCCAGGCCCTCCCCCACCTGTGAAAGAGGAGTTTAACAACAACAAAAAAATGAGCTATTACAGAGAAGAAAGAAAATTACTTCCTTTTCCTCCCTCCCTTCCTTCTGCAAATCTGATTAGTGGCATATAACTTTTAACTCACAAACATAAACTGAGTAAAGACTGGACAATTAAAGACTCTCTAAAGGGGAACTGATGAATAGAAAACAAAGGAGATACTTCATCTTAGGTGTCCAAGATGCAAGGCTCTGAAGATGGTGAGTTTACAGACTTCTCCAGATGATGTGGAACAGGGTTTCTCAAACATACTGTAACATATCTAGTCACCCTAGGATCTTGTTGAAATACAGTGTTATCTGTAGTTCTGAGGTGTGGCTGAGACTCTGCATTTCTAAAAAACACCCAGGTAATGCTGCTGCTGCTGCTGTAAGGACCATACTACCCAAGACCTAGAAGATGTGTGCATCACAAACTTCTAATGAGCAGTTGTCAAAGACCCCCAACATAGGAGGTGACTCTCAAAGGCTAGTTGTATGTGAGTAAAAGTGTGAAAGAAAGTCATCATCATGCAGGCAGTGTGACAAGAGGAGTTTCTAAGAGTTAGGTTGTGGGCGTGCACCAGAGATTGATGGTTTGGGGAATGAAAACCATAAAGCTCAAGTGGAACCCATCTCCAAGCTGCAGCAAGGGCAGCGTTCCTGCTGTCCACCTTGAAGAACACTGGGTACAGATGCTGATAATGTCTGGGTCGTAGAAACACCTAGTGACAAAGTGGTGGTTCTAAGCATCCTTGCCTATCCTTCGTACAGAATTATGGAGTGACTCCTTTAATGAGCAGAGAAAAGGTGGATGGAATCTCTGACTTTTGGAACTTACATCATCTGCCGTCACTGTCATCACACTCCTGCTTTTCTTCATTATAGAGATGAAAAATGTCCCTTCTCAGGATGCCTATTGTTCAGGGTAGCGTTGCTGACAATTTTTAAGACCTACAAGGGGAAGAAAGACACACAAAATGAACAGTTTGGTATCCTTAGTCAAATATAAATGTTCATTCTCCAAATGAACATTTGAATGCACGCAATATACATGCACAAGTAAATATCACAATTTAACAAGTCAATTCAATCTGATATGTGAAAAAAGAGGTTCACAAAATCCAAAAGTCCAAGAAATAAGTGCAAAGCTATTTGGGAAAAGAGAAAATTGTGATAACTGGGCTCCCAAATAATCAATGATCATTAAGAATATAGATAAAATGTATATTTGTAAAGGCTTTTATTCTTTAACAGTTATACCCCATACAATTTGTCATTTGATTTCCATAAAAGTCTGTGAGATTGTTTTCTTTTTTTTCTAATGAGAGAACAGAGGATCAGGAAAATCATTTGGCCAAGGTAATAGCTAAGACATGACAGATTTAGACCTTAAGAAATATGATCCCTTGATACTATTGTCAAAAAAGGGGGGGGAGTAAACCAATACAAAAAATATACATGATTAAAAAATTCTTAATTTCAATTTTACTATTAGTTTAAACCTCACACATGAATAGGTACTTAGGCAAGTATTCATCGCAGAGAATTTTAACAACCAGTAGATAGAAAGAGCTAGAATTCCCTGATTCATATCACACACACCTGGGCATTTTGAGGTAGAGACACTGCAGTTCATGACGTTTGTTTTGTGTAGATCAACAACCTCAATAAAATTACCAAAATGTAAGGGTGCATCCTAGTTGTGGAAGCTCAAAAGGAAAACTCAGGCCATTAAAACAGGCCTAAATTTAAAGTTCAGGCATCTGGCAGTCTTTAAGAGAATATGAAGAATTCTGAGTTTGCAGAATTAAACTGGAAAAGATATGCTGTAGAAATCATCAAATCCTTCAAGAACCACTTGTCCACATGGTGATTTCTCAAGATCCCGGTATAGAAAATGTCCTGCATTGCTGCTTAGCTCAAGAAGCTCCTGTTTTTTTTCACTCTGTGTATTTAAACTCTTAATACATGCCTGATTTGAAAAGTCTGCTTCTAGAACATGAAGATATATATAGATGAAGAGCGTAATGAAATGGTAGCTGTGTGACTAGGAATACTAAGTAGTGGCATTGTAGCATCACCCAGGAAACCGGGGTTGAATCTCTACCACATAATTTGACTATATTATGCAGGAGTTGGCAACAAGACTGAGAATAGATATGAGAGTGGGGGGATGGAGAAACTTAACCTTTATAGTGTTCTAGGGAGAGAGCCCTACGGGCTTTTCAGGGATTTGATTCCATAGTTAAAGAAAAAGAATTTCCTCAGCATACAGCAAGGAATGTTTATAATTGCTGAATTCTTCTAACACTCTCCTAACAGGAGTAGGCAAAATTTCAGGGCTTGTACTCAAAGGCTGCTTGAAACCTAACAAAAGTAGACAAATAGCAGATATTTTATCACAGTTACTATCTTGAGTGCCTCTGTGAGGTTGAACCCAAAAACAAAAGTTTATGCTGCTAAGTTCAATAAGAAAGCAAGATTCAAAATTCAAGGTTCACATGCAAGTCATAGAATTACACCCAATGATTATAATTCTATAAAAATATAGGTATAGAAAAATATTCAATAACCTATGTAAAATAATAACAGTGGATTTTCTATGAGTTATAGGAGGTTACCTTTCTTTTTAAAATTTTTCAAAATTTTGTGATATATTATTTTATGAGCCACAAGATATATATAATTCTCACAAATTACATGAGAATATTAACTTATTTTAAAATCATTTTATTTCTACAAAACTTAGTGTTTCATATATTTGGGATCAGTTTTTTGTGAGATAAATGATATATACTTATCTTGGATGAAGAAATGAAGGAATGGCAATTGGCTAAAACCAAAGTCTTAGGCCATAGCTAGTTGACAAATTGTGGTATCCTAATATCTTCTAGGAGCATGCCAACTGAACTCATACAGTTAACAAAACAGATGCAGCATTATGAAATATATATAACTGGTAAGTTTAGCATCAGGACTATCAAGATACAAATGTTATTGTACTCAATTTCAAAGAGTCATAATTAGTAGGGTATATTTCTATGAATAAAATAAGAAAAGCAAAGTGACCTCTAACAAATAATTTCATAGAATAAATTAGTAGGAAACATCTATGAGGCAAAATTTACTTTTTATCTTACATTCACATTGCTGGGCAGGAAATGCACTTAAAAATAGGATTAAACAACACAACCTAAGTAGAAATCTCTAGGCTCTCTTCAGAGAAGGAACAATGATCAAGTTTGCCCAGCAGAAATGAAGAGTAAAACTTTAACTATCTCTTCTTAGACTTGTGCAAGGCATGATGGGATACAAATAAAGTTCAAAGCAAATCCAGCCCTCAAGAATTTTAGGTTTAGTTAGAAAAGAATATACTTTGCTATATAGTAGGTGCTCAAAAATATTTGTTAAATGAGTAATTAAAAATATAATTAGACTCAGCTGGTGAGACGGTTTGCAGCCAGGAAGGGCAGAGCTCCACTGGAAAGTATTATTCCTGCTACCATTTTACCATTTTTTAAAGTGCCATTTTATTTTCTCTTTATTTTCTTTTGGGATTAGTGTTCTCCATTCTATTTTCATCATTCCTTTAGCATTAATTTTCCCTATCTCAATTTCACCTCTTTGCTAAAACCCTCTTCCTCACTTTTCCCCTTTTGGTGTCCTGTTTCTCTTACCCTATTCCTGCTTTAGATTTTCCCAATTCCGTCTTTTTACACCCTGTCTAATTCCACCCTACTTATATATCCTATTTCCAATCCACTGCTCTAAATCCTTATACACCTATTCTTTATCCTTCTTCACTTTCCAAACATTTTTTTCTCTTATCTTTCTATTGTTTTCTTGATTGTTGAATATATTGGGGGTTTTTTTTATTTGTTTGTTTGTTTTGTTCTGTGTTTTTTCTTTTTCTTTTTTAGGACTGGTTGTGAGGTTGTTTTGCTTTTTCTTTTTATTTTTTTTCTACTGGTTTTTCCCTTCCCTCCCCACCCCTTCCCCCCCCCCACCCCGGTTATTTTTGTGCTTCTGTTTTCCCTTGCCCCTCTTGACATTATTGGTGGTTTGTAGTTTGCATTCATCTCCAGGGATCTGTTGCTGGAATTTGTTGAGATTAGTGGCAGTTCTATTGGAGTTTGCTCCTCATACAAATAGTCTCTTCCCCGCTTCTACTTCACTCTCTCTTTTCGCTCTTTTTTTTTTCTTTTTTTCCCCCCTCTTTTTTCCCAATTCTATTTTTGCACTCCTTTTTTGTTTGTTTTTTTCTTATTTTTCTTTTCTTTTCTCTCTTTTATCTTCTTCTCTTCTTTCTTCCTTATCCCCTAATTCTCTTAATTCGGGTGGTCACCTTTATTTGGGGTTATTAATATCGTGAATATACTTGTGTTCAGTGCCTGGTACGTTGTGCCTTGTTGTGTTGTATTTCATGCCTTTAAATAAACGCAGCAGATCCAAGCAACAGCAGCCCCCTGATCACCGCAGCCTCCTGATCACCACACCCTCTGTCTGAGGAACAGCAGCTGTACGTGAAGCCTCCCCCCATCAGCCAGAAGAGCCACCACAGCTGTGAACAGCACCCACCAGAGGAGCTGCTGCCAACTGGGAAGCAGCTGCTACCGCAACCGTCCGAGCAGCAACCACAACCCAAGGAGCCCCTGCCACCCAGGGAGCAGCCACTGAAAGACTCAACATCTACATATGTCAGTGAGATCAAAGATGGGTAGGCAAAGAAACCCCCAAAGGAAAGAAAAGGAGGACTCGCCAGAAAAGCAGCTAAGTGATACAGAGGCATGCAACATGACAGAAAAAGAATTCAGAATAAGGGTCCTAGAGTGCATACACCGGACAGAGGAAAAAGTCAACAACTTATTCAAGAAGCAAGAAGAAACAGATGAAAAAATCAACTACTTATGCAAGAAGCAAGAAGAAACAGATGAAAAAAATCAATAACTTATGTAAGACCCAACAAGAAATGAAGAGCGATATAGCTGCAATAAAAAACACCATTGAAAGAATCAACAGTAGACTAGGAGAAGCGGAGGACCGAATTAGTGAATTAGAAGACAAGGAAGCAAAACACACCCAAACTGTACGGCAATTGGAGAAAAAAATTAAAAGACAGGAGGAGAGCCTAAGGGAGCTTTGGGACAACATGAAACGAAACAACATACGAATAATAGGGGTGCCAGAACAACAGAAAGAGGAACAAGGATTAGAAAACCTACTCGAAGAAATAATATCAGAAAACTTCCCTGAGGTGGGGAAGAAAAAAGTCACACAAGCACAGAGAGTCCCAAACAAGGTGAACCAAAAAGACCCACACCAAGACACATCATAATTACCATGGCAAATGTTCAGGACAAAGAGAGAATCTTACAGGCTGCAAGAGAGAGACGGAAAGTTACATACAAGGGATCTCCCATTAGACTATCAAATGATTTCTCAACAGAAACACATCAGGCCAGAAAAGAAGGGACGGAAATTTACAAAGTGATGCAAAGCAAAGGACTGAATCCAAGAATACTCTATCCAGCAAGGCTATCATTCAAATTTGAAGAGGAAATAAGAAGCTTCACAGACAAAAAAAGTCTAAGGGAGTTTATCACCACCAAGCCAGCAATGCAAGAAATGCTAAAGGGACTGGTGTAAAAAGAAGAAATAAAAAGCCCAGAAAGAAAACAGCCACACACAAAAAAAGAAATGGCTACAAACAAGTACCTTTCAATAATAACTTTAAACGTAAACGGACTAAATGCTCCAACCAAAAGACATCGAGTGGCTGAATGGATAAAAAAACATGACCCATACATTTGCTGTCTACAAGAGACCCACCTCATTAGAAGGGACTCACACAGACTGAAAGTGAAGGGATGGAAAAATATCTTCCATGCAAATGGAAAGGAAAAGAAAGCTGGGGTAGCAATACTTATATCAGACAAAATAGACCTCAAAGTGAAGGCCATAACCAGAGATAAGGAAGGCCACTTCATAATACTAAAGGGATCAATACAACAAGAAGATATAACCCTGGTAAACATTTATGCACCCAATGCAGGAGCATCCAAATACATAAAAAAACCCTGGAAGATATCAAAGGAGAGATCGACAACAATACAATCATAGTAGGGGACTTTAATACACCACTGACATCTCTGGATAAATCCTCTAGACAAACAATCAGCAAAGAAACAGCAACCCTAAATGACTCACTTGATCAGATGGACTTAATTGACATCTTCAGAACACTTCACCCCAAAGCCACAGAATATACATTCTACTCAAGGGTTCATAAGACACATTCAAAAATAGACCACTTATTGGGTCACAAACAAAGTCTCCCCAAATTCAAGAAGATTGAAATCATACCAAGCATCTTCTCAGACCACGATGGCATAATATTAGAAATGAACTACAAAAAAAACAACCCAAAATACTCAAACACTTGGAAGCTGAATAGCATGTTATTAAATATTGATTGGGTTACCAATGAGATCAAAGAAGAAATTAAAAGCATCATGGAAACTAATGACAATGAAAACACAACAATCCAAAACCTATGGGACGCAATGAAAGCAGTCCTGAGAGGGAAGTTTATAGCTCTACAGGCCTATCTCAAAAAGCAAGAAAAAAATGGTAGTAAATCATCTAACTCTACAACTCAAAGAATTAGAAAGAGAGCAACAAGAAAACCCCAGAGTGAGCAGAAGGAAGGAGATAATAAAGATTAGAGCAGAAATAAATGACATAGAGACCAAAAAGATAATACAGAAAATCAATGAAACCAAGAGCTGGTTCTTTGAAAGGATAAACAAGATTGACAAACCTCTAGCCAGGCTCACCAAGAAGCAAAGAGAGAGGACCCAAATAAACAAAATCAGAAACGATAGAGGCGAAATAACAACAGACCCCACAGAAATACAAATGATTGTTAAAAAATACTATGGACAGCTCTACTCCAACAAACTAGACAACGTGGAGGAAATGAAAAAATTCCTAGAAAAATACAACATTCCAAAACTCAATCAGGAAGAATATAAAAATCTCAATAGGCCAATAACTATGGAAGTAATTGAAGCAGTCATCAAAAAGCTTCCAGCAAACAAAAGCCCAGGACCAGACGGCTTCACAGGGGAGTTTTACCAAACATTCAAGGAAGAACTAAAACCTACCCTCCTCAGACTACTACAAAAAATTCAAGAGGAAGGAACACTTCCAAGCTCATTCTATGAAGCCAGCATCACCCTAATACCAAAACCAGGTAAAGGCAACACAATGAAAGAGAATTACAGGCCAATATCCCTCATGAACATAGATGCCAAAATCCTCAACAAAATCTTAGCAAATCGGATCCAGCAGTACATCAGAAAGACCATACACCATGACCAAGTAGGATTTATCCCAGGGATGCAAGGATGGTACAATATACGCAAATCAATAAACGTGATACATCACATAAATAAATTGAAAGAAAAAAACCACATGGTCATATCAATTGATGCAGAAAAAGCATTTGACAAAATCCAACACCCATTTTTGATAAAAACTCTCAGCATGGTGGGAGTAGAAGGATCATACCTCAACATAATAAAAGCCATATATGACAGGCCCACAGCCAACATCATACTCAATGGACAAAAACTAACACCATTTCCCCTAAGAACAGGAACAAGACAAGGATGCCCACTCTCACCACTCCTGTTCAACATAGTCCTGGAAGTATTAGCCATTGCAATTAGGCAAGAAGAAGAAAGAAAAGGCATCCAAATTGGAAAAGAGGAAGTAAAACTGTCCTTATTTGCAGATGACATGATATTATACATACAAAATCCTAGAGACTCCGCCAAAAAACTACTAGACTTAATACATGAATTTGGCAAAGTAGCAGGATACAAAATTAATGCCAAGAAATCTGAGGCATTTCTATACACCAATAGTGAACTTTCAGAAAGGGAGATTATAAAAACAATCCCATTTACCATCGCACCAAAAAAATTAAGCTACCTAGGAATAAGCTTAACTAAAGAGGTAAAAGACCTCTACTCAGAAAACTACAGGACGTTGAAAAAAGAGATAGAGGAAGACATAAACAGATGGAAGAACATACCGTGTTCTTGGATTGGTAGAATCAACATCATTAAAATGTCCATACTACCAAAGCAATCTATAAATTCAACGCACTTCCCATTAAAATACCAACGGCATACTTCACAGATCTAGAACGAACTCTCCAAAAATTCATCTGGAATAAAAAAAGACCCCGAATAGCTGCAGCAATCCTGAGAAAGAACAAAGTAGGTGGGATCTCAATACCAGATATCAAGCTGTATTACAAAGCCACTGTTCTCAAAACTGCCTGGTACTGGCACAAGAACAGACATATAGATCAATGGAATAGAATAGAGAGCCCAGAAATCGGCCCAACCAATATGCTCAATTAATATTTGACAAAGGAGGCAAGAACATACAATGGAGCCAAGATAGTCTCTTCAATAAATGGTGTTGGGAAAATTCGACAGATATATGCAAGAAAATGAAACTAGACCACCAACTTACACCATACACAAAAATAAACTCAAAATGGATATAAAGGACTTAAATGTAACACGGGAAGCCATAAAAATTCTAGAAGAATCCAAAGGCAACAAAATCTCAGACATATGCCGAAGCAATTTCTTCACTGATACAGCTCCTAGGGCACTTGAAACTAAAGAGAAAATGAACAAATGGGACTACATCAAAATAAAAAGCTTCTGCACAGCAAAAGAAACCATCAACAAAACAACAAGAAAACCCACCTCGTGGGAAAACATACTTGTCAATGTCATATCTGATAAGGGCCTAATCTCCAAAATCTATAGGGAACTCATACAACTTAACAAAAGGAAGATAAACAATCCAATCAAAAAATGGGCAAAGGATCTAAATAGACACCTTTCAAAAGAGGACATTCAGAAAGCCAAGAGACATATGAAAACATGCTCAAAGTCACTAATCATCCGAGAGATGCAAATCAAAACAACAATGAGGTACCATCTCACACCTGTCAGACTGGCTATCATCAACAAATCAACAAACGACAAGTGCTGGAGAGGATGTGGAGAAAAAGGAACACTCGTGTACTGCTGGTGGGAATGCAGACTGGTGCAGCCACTATGGAAGACAGTATGGAGTTTCCTCAAAAAGCTGGAAATGGAACTCCCATTTGACCCTGTGATCCCACTTCTAGGAATATATCCCAAGAAACCAGAAACACCAATCAGAAAGGATATATGCACCCATATGTTCATAGCAGCACAATTCACCATAGCTAAGATCTGGAAACAGCCTAAGTGCCCATCAGTAGATGAATGGATTAGAAAACTGTGGTACATCTACACGATGGAATACTATGCTGCTGTAAAAAAAGAAGGAACTCTTACAATTTGCAACAGCATGGATGGAGCTGGAGAGCATTATGCTAAGTGAAATAAGCCAATCAATGAAGGAAAAATACCACATGATCTCACTCATTCATGGATAATAGAGACCATTATAAACTTTTGAACAATAATAGATACAGAGGCAGAGCTGCCTCACGCAGATTGTCAAACTGCAGTGGGAAGGCCAGGGAGGGTTGGGGGGCAGGAGGGAGGCGGGTAAGAGATCAACCGAAGGACTTGTATGCATGCATATGAGCATAACCAATGGACATAAGACACTGGGGGGTAGGGGAAGCTGGGGTATTGTCAAGGGCTGGGAAAAAAAGGACACATATGTAATACCCTTTGTAATACTTTAAGCAATAAAAAAAAAGGAAAAAAAATAAAAAAATAAAAATATATATATATAATTAAATACTGAAATCCTATATGTGAATAAAACTCTTCTAAGATGAAAAGTCTCCTCAGATGAAATAATTGGTGTTGGGTTTCAGGAAAAACCTCAGGGAGGAAATCAGGTTTAATTGATTTCAGAAAGAGAGAGAGGGAGAGAGAGAGATAGAAACATGAGTGATGAGAGAGAATCACTGATTGGCTGCCTTCTGCACACCTCCTACTGGGGATGGAGCCCGCAACCTGGGCATGTGTCCTTGACGGGAATCGAGCCCAGGACCCTTCAGTCCACAGGCCAATGCTCTATCCACTGAACCAAACCAGCTAGGGCAAAATGAGATTTCTTTTTAGCCTTAAATAATAAAAAGTAGAATTTGTTTAGTGGAGATAATGGTATGCAAAAATAGGGAAAGAAATTTAATATACTGAGTATTGTATACGAAGATACCATGCTAAGGAAATTGACGACAAGCAGAAAGATAAAATGATCCAGGGAAACACCAGGAGATGTTTTGGCAATCCAGAGTATTTTTGCCAGGTCTTAGCCATGAAAATAAATTTAAGTTTTGTGACACTTTGAGTGTGAAAGCTTATCAGATAAATCCATGGGCCTTCAACTGGGAGCAAGCCTGGCTAGGAAAAGCAGGATCTCAAGTGACAAAGCAATTTTCCAAATGTTCTACATTTTAAAATGTATTATTCTATATTCAGAAATAAACCCCAACATCTGTTATGTAAAATAAAACAAAAAAGAGAAAGAAGGACAGATTATTTTCTGGATATTCCTCGTTTGACTCTTGAAGTCTATCCTCTGCCTGTGCCCCAGGAGACTGGTCCTCATGTTGTACACAATTAGTCAGACCTGAACAGAGCAAGGACAATGGACCAGGTACCGAAGGTCAACAGGATGGAAAACCTGGGGTGCCTAGCAATGGACAATCAATTGTAGGGTGGGCCCTAGTCCACAGGGTGACTTTTCCTCCCCTAGCATATCACTGGTCATGAGGTTTGGATACCCTGACCTTTTCCTCCCTAGAAATACCATCTAGGCCTCAGTTGTATTTCAGCTTCAGGCCCAGATAAGCAACAAAACCAGCCTCAGGACCAGCTGCATTGAGTAATGTTGCCCCTGCCCTAGTGCTGGCCAATCAGTGGAGACCCAACCCTGAAAGACCCAACCCTGGAAAACCGCTGCTATTCTATTAAGATCTTTCCCTGGCACCTCCCCTAAAATCTACACCCTTAAGACCCTTAGGATGGAGGACCCAGCCTGCTCACCCTCCCAGGAGCACGCTATGCCTTTCCCTTCCCCTTCCCCCTCCTTCCCCTACCCCCTCCAGACACATTACCATTAGCTTCCTCACTCCCAAGCTCCAAGAGCCCTTCTTGTACCTCTATAACTTGTTTCCTAAGCCCATTTCATCAGGAATTACTTATACCTCTGTCGTTTACCCAATATATATTCTTTATAGTTTGGGTCTTGCTCTGAATTCATGCCTAGCCAGAACCCAAGTACTGAAGTTGTTGAACCCAGGTTTGGTCTGACCCCACCAGTCACACACCTGGTGTGGTTCTCACCACCTACAATACTCAGAGACTAATGTGCCCATGGCTCTCTAGCCCTCTGTCCTGAGTATGTTCAGCCAATGGGAAATAAAGACAACATATTGAAGGACAGGAGAAAAGAGTGGTCCCTCCTTGCTGGTCCTGGTGTAGCAGTGGCTAAAGTCCTCTAAGTCACAGCCCTACAGGCAACCCTCTTCTAAGGTGACAAGTTTCCCTGGGTTCCATTAACTAATGTCTACACTTAACCCTTCGGATATAAGGCTGGTAGCTCTTTCCATTGTTGCTAGCCTTAAGTCAGTGGTTCTCAACCTGTGGGTCGCGAACGACCCTTTCACAGGGGTTGCCTAAGACCATTGGAAAACACATATATAATTACATATTGTTTTTGTGATTAATCACTATGCTTTATGTTCAATTTGTAACAATGAAAATACATCCTGCATATCAGATATTTACATTACGATTCATACCAGTAGCAAAATTACAGTTATGAAGTAGCAACGAATAAATTTTATGGTTGGGGGTCACCACAACATGAGGAACTGTATTAAAGGGTCGCGGCATTAGGAAGGTTGAGAACCACTGCCTTAAGTGCTTCATCATCCCTTCCCCCTTATCCTCAGCCCAGCCCACACGTTTTGTAAATAATACCACCCATTAAACTTTATTTACCCTCTTTTGGGAGTGCAATCTATTTCCTGCTGGAACACTGCCTGATAACAGATTTGTTCCAAAAACTTTACAAAGCCAGAGGGCAGTTTTAAAATATCTTCCCTCAGTGACTGACACAAAGCAGGGTCTCAATAACCTGTTGAAAGAATGAATATAGTTGGGGTTCTAGAGTGGTTTATGGCCTTTAGAAAACAAAATCAGCAGGCATTCTATCAAGTTGCTTTTGTGAGGCAGAAATAGCTTTACATCATCACTCTTTGGTGGCAATGATGATTCTGTTTGGGAATGTTATAATATATTTAATAGTATTTTATGTTATAATATTTTACTATAAACATCATTATATAATACTATGCAATATAATTTCATATATTATATGTTATAATGTACTATTTTATGCTATGTATAATATGGAAGGCTAAGGGTTATACATGCCGTATCATTGTTGGTTATTAGTATCAGTTGTCTTTCGTTAGGCTAACATAGATTAAGAATTTATCTTATGCTTGTAAGTACTATACATACATGATTTCAAATATGTGTCATAAAAACATCCAATTAAATAAGGTGGGCACAATAATCATAACAGGTGAGAAAATCAAGTCTTGGAATAGTAATGAAATGTGGCCAACATCTGCTAGTTCAGACTAGAGCCATTTTGGTTCTAAAGCCAAGCCTCTTAACCTATCACTATGCAGCTAATTGGATTTTATTCATCTTTTCAAGGTAGAAGTGAATAAAGTGATGTTTATTTCATTTTCTGATGTCATAAATACAAGTTAAATGGATCAGTTTTCCATAACCATGTGCTTCAACTGTGTAAGAACACAAACAGGAGTAATTTTTAAAAAATACTAAAGTTTTTAATGCAAATGTAGGTGAGAGAAGAGTTCGGGTTTTATTAATTTGAGATTATTCTTCTATCAACAAAATTTGATTCTCAATAAATAGAACACCATATGTTTCATTAAAACAAATTATTTCTAAGGATTTCTAAGGTGATGAGTAAATATGATGACCATAAATTCCATTTCTGGCATATTGTAATAGTTTTCCTGTGGTTTTATATTTCTCCACATAAAAGGTGCTTTTAAAGTTATATTAATCTTTTATAACATTCTGTTCCATTCAAAGACTACAGTATTCCTCATATAATTTTGCCTTTTCCATTTCTCCCTTCTCCACAGATATTTAAAAGCTAAAATGAGGTAAAGGACCCTTGTTGAGTAGCAATCATGTGACTTTCTTTTTCCACAAGTTAAAGTTGTCAGCTGTAGTAATCCCTCACTGATAGAAATGTCAACAAATTATGATAATCATTTTAAAATACTACATCAAGTCCTGATACGCCAAGGTTGTGGGATCGATCTCCAGTCAGGACACATACAAGAAGCAACCAAGGAATGCATAAATAAGTGGAACAACAAATTGATGTTTCTCTCTCTCTCTCTCTCTCTCTCTCTCTCTCTCTAATTAAATAAATAAATAAATACTTTTTTAATTAAGTAAAATAAAATACTATGCCATGGCTACATGCTAGACCCAACCTTCAAGAAATGAGAAAAATAAGGGTAATATTTTGAGTTTTCAAGAAAGCTACTTTTTTTTCAATTTAAAGATTGCTCTTTATTTTGAAATGACCTTCAAAAAAGTTTCATTTTGTTTTTTGTGTGTGTAATTGATTTATTGAACATTCTGAACTCAGTGGGGCACAGATATGTACTGGTTTCCATTTTTCTCCGATAAGTGCTTTCCATCTGCAATGCCAAATCTATTTCATCTTCCTTCACAACAGTTCAGACTGGGTCCATAACTCTAATTTATAACTGGTTTAAATCACATGTCCTCCTTTTTTTCTGGGCTCAGTGGCCAGACTACGTGAGGCCACTCAGTAGCCAGTGTATAGAACTCTGCACCAGAAGAGGAATTGGCCTGCTCTTTCTTCTTCCTTTCCTTTTCAGGTTCTAACTCCTTCCACATTGAAGCAGAGTAGAACAGTTAATAAAAAGAAGCAAAACCTTCTTACTTAATGGGTATTTAATTACAGTTCTCTACTGAGTGTCACTACTTCTCTGGCAAAACGAGACTGTGTACTGATGACCTCTGTAAGACAGGTGTTCAAATGCTGGCTCTCCTTAGGGGTGAATAGGAGCATTCCTATTGGAAAAAAATAACTTTCCCACTCTCCTCCGCTCCCATCCCCATTGGTACGCATTGACACTTTTGCTGGTAAGGGCCCCTTGAGCAATGGTCTACTCTCTTCATTGAAGAAATGGCAAAATGTCTCAAGTCCCGATGCACTTGACTCAGGATAAGCTCAAACATCCTTATCACACCAAGTGGCTGTTTTAGTGCTATCTCTCCTCTCCACCCTACTATCTTTCTCCATTTCTCTTTATCCTTTGCTCAAAGAGGCACAGAGAACAGAGCAGAAAGTGTTCTGCATAAGTGACCAATGGAGAAATGAGATACTGTGTCAATTTTTTTACCAATGTCTTTCAGACCCAAACACCATTCCTAACTCTGTTATGTGATGCTGGGGCTGAGGCATCACAAACTATATTTCACGGGTTCTCTTCCCAGCTGGCTTCCTGTAGTGCTGACAATGGGAATTAGTAGTAGGAAACTGGACGAAGAGAAGGGGCTCTCTTCTTCCTTTCAGGAGTGGAGGCAAATTGGGCACCCCCTCCTGACAGATCCAGAACCACCACACAATATCCTCAGCAAATGTCTGCTCACTAGCTTTACAGCGATCTCTTGGTGGTCCCAGCTCCTACGATGGTGACTCCTCCTCTGCACTCCTAGACTCCCGTTAACACCATCATCCCCTTTCTTCCCTCATTAGAAATGGTATCTGCTTCACCAATCTTCGGGTTACCTGGCTGGCCCCTTTTCCTTTTCATCATTCAATACTTTTGTAATTAGTTTTGGTGTGTGTTTTTTTGTTTGTTTGTTTTTTGTGTTAAATTCCTTTTGTTTTCCCATCCAGAACCTAAAAGATACAGAAGCTAATTGTCCTTTTATGGAAGGCAACTTCCATCTCTAGGCCAGTAAGTAATTCTCTTCTATAGCATAACCAATGGACACAAAACACTAGAGGGTAGGGGAGGCCAGGGGAAGGTCAAGGGCGGGGGGAGGAGACATATGTGCTACTCTTTGTAATACTTTAAGCAATAAAACAAAATTAAAAAAAAAAAACCTCTTCACATTCTATCCTCCCCCACCCAGCGTAAGTTTATATGAGCACTGGAGGTTGCTGGGGTGCTGAGTGGTATCAGAACCAATCTGGCATCCTCTCAGAGGGAGTTGCCTGAGCACTTTTGTATACTGCTTTTTCTCTTTAGAGAATGTGGGATATTTTCAGGTTTTTAATCCCCTATTTTGGATTACCATCCCCATTTCTTGCTTAACGGGAAAAGTCCTATTCTTCAACCTTTCAGATCTTAAAATGGCCATTTATGAAATGATGATAACATAATGGGACACGAACATTTCTTTCTTTTGTTTTTTAATAGCCTCAACTGACAAATTAAACAATGGCAACTTCACGTCAGCCCTCTAATTCTTTGGAGATTTTATTGATTCATAAAGTACAAATGTCTAACAACCTCTACATTAGACCAGTGGGTCTTAACTTTATAAAATAACTGCATAAAGTCTAGTATAAGAAAAGGAGGGTCTTCTGGTTTGGACTGGCATCTAATACAGTATGATTTGGGAGGGGGGAATTTGGACAAAGCAGAGTCTAAATTGCTATCCCCATTTGCAGCTGCACAACTGCCTAGCCATAGCCTAACTCTGTGCTTTTGGTTTCCTCAGTTGTCAAGAGGGTTGTAAAGCAGTTGGATTATAATTAGCCATAAATTTTATGAATCCAATGAAATTCCAGGAAACTAACAGGAGTAAACAAAAACTATAAAAATCAATTCTCTAAACTCAACACATGGGTAAACATGTCCAAAATTTGATACATAAAATATAAAACTCCTCCCATGAGTTTGTATCTACTAATCTCATGACACTTTCAGAAACTCAGGACTTGCACTCAATTACAGATGCTTTTGGATTCGACAGTTAGGAAGATAAACAGAAGACAAATGTGCTTCCTCCTAAAAATTGTTGTAGTGGGATGTAATTAATGAAGAGCAAACGAATTTAAGGGAAAAAAAAGTGTATGTAATATGAAATGGCATTTTCTATGTAAAACTTCTTAAGACTATGAGCACCCAACATTTAGATGTAAGCATTTCTGAGAGAGAAAAATCAGTTTGTTTAACTATGCAATAAGTATCAAGGACTTTAGAGATAAAAATTGAAAAGTATTAAGACAATATGCCAATGGACATGGACAACAGGGGGATGGGAGCATGAGTGTGCGGGGCGGGGGGAGGTTGGAGGTTAAGGAGGAGATGAGAACATATTTGTAATACCTTAACTAATAAAAAAAATAAAAAAAGGCAATATGAACTTAAACCATTAGCTTAGCCTTGAAACAGGATAGTAAGAAGCTAGGAAAATACCTTGGTAAGTGGAATGGGGAAACTGAGACAGATAACTGATTTGAACTGGCCTCATCCAACACCCTGATTCACTGCCTCTGTCTCCCGTGCACAGTGGATTCCTTAAGCATTAAGCCCTTAGGGCAATGAGGTTCTGATCAGCATCAAATAATCTTAGGGAAAAAAAGCCTCAAGTCTGTTGACCACTGAGACAGAGTTTTGGTCAAACTAGAAAGAACATCTAGGATTCAGTTGTTTCAGCTTCAGGCCCAGAAAAGTGAAACCAGAACAAGTGATGCCATGGCTGGCATCAGGATCACATGCAATAACCAATAACTCCCTACCCTAGTGCTGACCAATCAGTAGAGAACATGACCCTGACCCTATATGCTCATTTTGATGAATAAGCATACTAAGGGCATACCTGGAAAGCTGTGATGAATATTCTATTGAGAACCTCCCCTGAGAACTCCCCTAAAATTCCTGCCGTTAGAAAACAGATGAAAACCATTAAGAGAAAGGATCCAGCATGTACACTTCTCCAGGGCACACCCATGCTTTGTTTCTTCAGGCATGTACCTTTGCTTTCTTTCTCTTAAGCTCTAGGGGTCCCCATGAGACTTGCCACCAGAGGAGCAGGGGTAGCAGCAGCTTGACCCAGGCTAACCCTCGAGCCTGTCTCCAAGGGCCCTTCTTTTCCCTCTGTAATTTGTTTCCTGAGTCCACGCAGCCTAGCTGGCTAACTTTTCTGCCTCTGTGACTTTCTTTCTAAAAGGCCAAGGCAACCCTCTGAGCAAGCCGCTCAAATCTTCCTATGTAGTTTCACTTTGCATGCTAAATAAACTTCCTGTTGCTATAGAGTTCTTGGCTCTGAATTCTTTACTTGGTGAACTCAAGAACCTAGAGACAGCATCACCGCCAACAGCCTGAGTGAATGATAAGTAACAAAGAGATCATGGCATTCTTTCAATAGTCATAAGACTGCAAAGTAGCTAAGTTAAAGGCTGCTCTGAGTAAACCATGTCTCCTGAACAACCACTTAAAGCCAATTTCTACTACAAAATGTGTTCTCTCTAAATTACTAATAGGATTTGAACTTGAAACCAATTCACATGTTGACAAGAAAGAAAAGTTCTTAGTATATCATCTGTTTGGATGAATGTTAATTTCTGACAATAACAGAACAGAAAGTGACATACTATTCCCATGTTTCTACTTGTATAAATAATGCCTTAATGAGCTTATTAGTGAGTTTCTCTCCAGTAAAACTATCTAAATGGAAAAGTTTTAATCAACTGAATTATTATTCCTACTCTAAAAAAGTCACTGCTACCAGTGATTTATCTTGTATAGTTTAAAATGCCATAAAGTGGCATATAGATTTTATGTTTCAGCCATTTTGGGTTCCATCATAAGTACTGGGAAAGGGGAAGCCCTATATTCAAATCAATGAACAATTTGATATTCAAAGCTCTTTCAACATCTGAGGGTTTCCATCTCTGAGTTATCATTGTACCAAAGTGGCAACATGACTGGAGAAGATTTAGAAAGAATTAGTGATTTTTACTATCTCCTAAAATGAACCATAAATGTGTACAAACAAATGTATGGATGAAAGATATTCAATTCATTTAAGTGTTTTATGGGTACCTGCTCATGCTCAAATTGGGCTATTGTAATTCTACTCTCAGAGCTATTAGTAACGTTCACAAACCTATTACAGGTGTTTTAAGATCCCAATTAATTTTACCAGCTTTAAATGAGAGCATGAAAAATTATTTCATCTTTTCTTATGGCTGAGTAGTATTCCATTTGTATATATGTACCACATCTTCTTTACCCAATAATTTATTGAAGGACACTTCAGTTGTTTCCATGTCTTGGCCACCATGAATAATGTTCCAATAAACATAGAAAGATGAAATACTGCCATTTGTGACAAGATGGATGGACCTTGAGAATATCACGCTAAACAAAATAAGTCAGACAGAAAAAGTTAATAACCATATGATTCCACTTATATGTGGGTTATAAAACTTAAAGCAGCCCATCAGTGTGGCTCAGTGGTTGAGCATCAACCTATGATGGTCATGGTTCTATTCCAAGTCAGAGTACATGCCTGGGTTTCGGAATCAATCCTCAGTGTGTGTGTGTGTGTGTGTGTGTGGTAGGGGTGCGGGGCGTACAGGAGAGAGTCAATCAATGATTCTCTGTCATCATTGATGTTTCTGTCTCTCCTCTCCCTTCCTCTCTGAAATCAATAAAATATTTTTAAAAATAACTGAAAGCAACACATAAATAAGAAAAACAAACAAAAACTCATAGGCATGGACAGCAGTATGATGATTATCAGAGGAAAGGGGTTAGGGGGTAGTAAAAGGTAAAGGGGCTCAAATATATGGTGATAGAAGATGATTTGATGTTGGGTGGTGGGCACACAATGCAATATACAGATTATGTATCATAAAAATTTGCACTTGAAACCTATATAATTTTATTAATCAATGTCACCTGAATAAATTTAATTTAAAAATTGCATCCATGATCCAAAATTTTCATCCATCAGGAATATTGACCACTTCTTTTCCTTTGGTTCCTCAACAACAGCAAGACAATAACTATTGAGAACCCTCTGTGTGACAGGGAATGCTATGGGTAATACAAGATGAATATGATATAATCCTTGACCTTAAAAATGCTCATTGTCTAGTCTTTGGAGGAATGAATCAATGATTATTCATTCTGCAATATTTAATGTGCCCTTGGCATGTGTCAGCTCACAGTGGTATGTGACAAGTGTTATGACAAGCATAGACAATGAGTTCATTAGGTGAGCAAAGGAGTGAAGGCCACCTCTCCAGATGAAAATTATCAAGAAAAGCTTCACAGGGGAAGTTCCATCATTTTATGGGTACTGTAACTAAGGAACAAACAATGAAGCCCCTCTGGTCCCCTTCTATCTATTTCCTGAGTGATCTTTATAAAAGTACAAAACTTCTTATATTACTTACCTATTTTTCATTCTTCATGGTTTCCTGTTTTATTTAGGATCATCCCAAATCCTGAATATGATTTGTAAGTCTTTACAGATCTGACCCTTGCATGCCTTTCAGCCTCAACTTCCTGTGTTGGATTCTACCTGCCTCCCTACCTTATCCCTACATCCTTGTCCCCTTTAACTCATTTCTCTTTAGCCAAACTACATTTAGGGTTCATCCAACTGCCTTCTTGCCTCAGGACTTTTTTTGCACTATAATATCTAAAGCATTCCTCAGCCTTCAGTTTACATGTCATTTCTTCAGAAAAGTCTTTACTGACTTCTCGCATTTGTCACAAGGTCTTACCACATCATTGCTTTTTTTCTTATTGACAGTATTTATCAAAAGGCTATTTTTATTTTTAAGAAAGCATAGTTTTGAACCTCTCATAAGATCATAATAAATACTGTTAAATTATTTTATTTCCTGTGCCAAACAATAGATATTTACTGAAAATGTTTCAATAAATCATATAGATATGAATAAAATAGATATGCTCTATGCCTCTCCTTGGATGCACTCAAAAATGTGATAGTCCAAAGGCAGCAGATATAAGGGGGAAAGAGATAGAACCAGAATTCCTGCTAACTACAAATATAACCTCAAAAATAACTAATATTGACGGGATATATAGTCTTACTCTTGTGGAAGGATATAATTGCTTTGTGGTAGGCACTATTCTATAGTCTCTCTCTATATCATCTCATGTGATGCTCACAACTATGTTTGTCTCCATTTTATAGGTGGTAATTCTGAAGCACAGAAAGGGTAAATAACTCAGCAAGCTCACTCATCTAGGAAAGAGCAGTAACAGGATTCACACCCAGGCATGGTGTCTGCAGAGCTCATGCAGTTAATCCTTATTTTCCATTGCCTCTTGGAAGCAGCAAATGAGTATCAGAGAACAAGCTGCAAATGAGGATGAGTTAGGGCAAAGATACAGAAGATAATTGAGAATAAAAGTGAGATTTCAAGATAAGAAAAGAGTCAGATTTTTTTTAAATAATGAAACAAAAAAGAGATAGGATTCTATTGCTTTCATATGGAGCCTATGAAAAGCTAATCTTTTATGTAATCTAGTACAAATTTACATTAAATTGGAAAACTTAGACTATGTGTATAAAACTGTAGATCTAAAAGTAACAAAAAAAAGAATACTAATTTGCCACTACTTCTTATGCTTGAGCAAAAATTCACAAACATTTTCTTCTTCTAAATTAGGTCTTTGCTTCAATATCTAAAATTATTTTAAGTTAATACAGAAGACTCTTGATATTCATTCACAAGTCTATGTTCCTATTCCTAGGCTTTTTAAAATTGTCACCAGTATAATGTTTTCAAACATGTTTTATGGAACATGTGGGAAATGGAGAAGACTGTGGCCCAAATTTTCTTTTTAGGCTCAAAGACCCCAGATACTCCTCAACTTAAACTCTTTCCTGTCTTCAAAAAACAATTGAGAACCCACTGTGTGACAGGGAATGCTATGGGTAATACAAGATAAATATGATATAATCCTTGACCTTAAAATGCTCACTTGTCTAGTCTCTGGAGTAATGAAATAACAAAGGACAAGAGTTCATTATTGTTTTAAGCAAGCAAGCACACAAAATTTGTGTGCTCCTTTCTCAGAAATATAAATACATTATTATAGACTTCCTGTGATGAATATCTCGAAAATGTGAGGAAATCTTCTCATGACCTTCAGTGAATTAATGATTTAACATTTACTGTTTTCAATGAATTAATTTGATATTAACTCTGCCAATGATTTAGAAGTAGACATTCAATTTGGGGACAGCCTATCCCAGCCCTACAACAAGGTCAGGGGTTCATATTTATATGGAAATATAAAAAAAGAAATCTCCAAAACATAAGGCTGAACCTAATGTGACACCAGAATGCTGTGTAGTATTGTTTTGCCAGAGCATAAAGGAACATAGGAAAATATTTTTATTGGTCATTATTTTTATATTCAGAAACTAAATTCCTAGCTTATTTTTGAAGATGTGAAATCAACCCTAAGAATGGACTCACAAGAATTTGACAAGCATCTAATATATCTGACATATAAGGCGTAAGAGAGCAGAAGGAGTAGGCATTAGCAGACACAGAGACTTGGGAGCCACAAAAATCTAAATTTTTTTCTATTTTATGTTCTGTGGCCCTGTGAAAGATTTTATTTAACAAGAGCTGCTGCCACTTAAAAAGAAAAGCTTGAAATCCACCATAGTACTGCCTATAATATGCCCATAAAATGCCATAGAGCAATGTTTTTCAAACTATTCAAGTACCATCTTTGTAACTTTTGCCATATGTGATTCCTTCATTTTACAGATGCTATAAAGAGCCCTATAAAAGTTGATTTGTCACTGATTTAATGAGTGGCATAACTAGGACTAAATTTCTAGTAATCTGTACTTGGTCCACAGTTTGTTCCACTTCAGTGCCTATATTTGTTGCCTGTTAATTAAAGAGTTGTGCTTTGTTTTGTTTTCAGCAAGTCTTATTTATAAATTAGAGAGCATGATAAAACACAAATAAGGGCCTGAATACCAAGCAATTCATTTATGAATTCATGTGCTCAGGTACTCAGGCTTTCATTTCTACAAGCATTTACTGAGCACTACTGAAGGCCATGTACTGCGTAGGCACCAAGAGTCCACAGATAAAAGACATGAGTTCTTCTATACTCAAGGATTACACAGTCTAAGTAGTAAAGTGGGAAAACAATTAATACAAGTTACATTATAGAGGTACTTACAAGGTGCAGCAGTAGCATGCAGGAAGGTTATGTAAGTCTGCCTAGGAGGACCAGGAAAGGATTCACAGAGAAACCGTGCTCTTATAAGATAAGTAAAGTTGTATCAGGAAAGTGAGGGAGAGTAGTTAATTAAAAAACAACAACAACAACCAAGACTTCCTCTCAATGATTTTTAGCTCCAACAAGAACCCAAATCGCGACTATAAACTCTTTAATAAGTTATTTGATTCTTCTCATCTCATGCTTCTATTGGTAAAAAACAACAACAATTCTTTGTTATATACTAGTATATTCCTGATATGGCTGCGATTATATATGATCAATATTCTTAAAATGTTAAAACACTGCATGCTTGTAGGATGAAGAAAGCAGTAATATTTCTGGTATTTAGTGATAGGCATTTGCAGATTCTCCAATGTAAATGATATGCATGCCAGCTGTTATATAAAGGAAAGCTCTCCGAAAGTGGATTCAGAAAAGTCTAGGTTGAGATTTCAACTCTGTCACATTTAGCTATTTGCTTGACCTCTCAGAGACTGTGTTCTTATTTATAAAAACAGGCACAGTGCCTCCTATCTCACAGGGTTATTGTGAGAACTAAATAAAACAGTGAGTGGTGCCTGGCAGGGTTTTACATGTATGTAATAGGTCCTCATTAAATGATTTGCTAGTCACAACCTCATCAAAACATTTCAATTAAGTCTTTTCTCTCTTTTCCTCAACACAAAGATACCCTTTTAACTTCTTTCCTTTTAAAAAACACAACTGAAATAACGTGGCATTATGTAACTTTGCTTTAGAGCTATTTATGCCTGAATTTTCTTATTACCAAGAGAACATAATTGCTTCCCTGGAGAAAAACAGTCTAAAGGGATTTGGGCAGGGGGTCAAAATAATCTGACAAGATAAACATTACAATGATAATGAGAGGACAAATCATGAGATGAGGAAGTGATATAATGTCTGAAATGATATTAACCCCTTAGACTATAGTCTATTCACAAATGATTATAGGAAATAACAAATATTTATTAATTGTTATCCAACCATGAATACAATATAGAACATTCTCCTTCAATAATTAATAAAAAAGCAACACCTATTTCCCTCTTTTATCATAAAGCTAAATAACATCATCTTTTGGCCTTACCCATACTTGACAGATTGTCACAATAAATAGGTCATTGTCTATCTTTGTTACACATGTGAAGTCTAAGACTATATCAATTAATACTGGATAGAGAAAAAAATTACCTTCCTAGTCCACAGCTTATATCTGTGAGCTGTTTGATTATCATCGGGTCGTGTTTTTAAGTGCTAGACAGGAAATGAGGCAATGGCCTAACGACTAAATGTTGTGAGACCTTCATTTGTTTATTTAAAGAAACAAGTAGCATAGATCTACTGTTTGGCAGGCACTGCTAACAACAGAAGATACCCAGTTTGTCTGCCAAAGAGCTCATAGTCTAGGACACTCAATGTTGAAAGGGCAGCAATGAGCATTCTGCATTATTCAGAGTAGAAACACATTGAAGGCATTGATTAGCATGAACAGGAGGGTCATAGATTACACCAGAGCATGGTTTTGAAGGATGAATAGACTTCACCAGAGAAAAATAATTGGAAGAATAATCCAGTTGGAAAACAAGTCACAGACATTCAACATTATGTTTGGTGAATTATATCTAGTTTGTATGGCTCCAAAGAATAGGATCTGCAGGATGAAGAGCACTGGAAAACAAGTTAGATGTGCAAGAGACAGAACATGTTGACACTGAAATGTAATGCTAAGTGACATAAACTTTATTTCATATAAAGATGTTTTTGCAGAATAATAAGCAGGGAGTCAAGTTATATAGCTCTGACCTTCAGAAAATGCATTCTTATGGCAATAAGAAAGTGATTTGAAAGAAGGATAGTAAGAAGACCAAAAGGATTTTTTTTAAAAAAGGAAGAAAATAAGGAGAGAATAGTGACAGAAACCAAGGGTGCAAGAAGTTTTCAGGAGGAGGCACAATAAACATGTTCTTATGACACAAAAAGGTCAAGGACTAAGAAGTGTTTATTAAAAAGAGAAATTAGGTAGTCATCAGCCAGCTTTGAAAAGAAGAGTCACCAGAAAGTGACAGAGGTAGAAGTATTTAGGGCACCTACGTACTAAAAAGATTGGAGTGTATCCACACGTGGGATTCAAAATAAAGACAACACTGCAGAGCCAATTTAGGTTAGCCGAGAAGA
Source organism: Myotis lucifugus (assembly GCF_000147115.1). Classification (NCBI taxonomy): domain Eukaryota; kingdom Metazoa; phylum Chordata; class Mammalia; order Chiroptera; family Vespertilionidae; genus Myotis; species Myotis lucifugus. The sequence goes on along the minus strand of NW_005871111.1, from coordinate 4,481,473 downwards.
AATAACATCTAAAATAAATCATCCATTCCTCCAACCTAATGACAAATGGAGAATTTCTTTTATTTCTGGAACAAAGTCCTGACCCCACCCTCATACAAACCTCCAACAAGTAACAGGCCTAGAAGGACTCATTTTGCTCAAAGATGAATGATAATCAAAACAGAAAGAACAGATCTTTCAAAGGGAGGGAGGGATAAATAAACAAAAACAAAGAATACCACTAAAAAATATTATCATGAGACCAGATAATAATTTCAAACAAGCACATTGCTGTTAAATTTTGTGTGTGCAGTCATGGCCGGTGGTTCAGTTGGTTGGAGCATCATCCCATATTACAGGTTTGATCCCTGGTCAGGGCACATAGGGGAGGCAACTGGTCACTGTTTCTCACTTCTCTCTCTTCTCTCTCTCTCTCTCTCTCTCTCTCTCTCTCTCTCTCTCTCTCCCTCCCTCCCTCCCTCCCTCCCTTCCTCTTTCTCTACAATCAATAAAAAGTATATATATATCCTCAGGTGAGTATTAAAAAATGTGTGTGTGTGTGTGTGTGTAAGAGAGTGAAAGATGACTTTGTAAAATAAGTTCATAGAAGAGACACACAAGAACAGTACCTAATACATGGTAGGGGACACAATAAATATCTGTTAAATGAATGACTATTGTGAAACAACAATAAATAAGATGAATTCAGAATTGGCAGAGCTTAATAAAGAAGTCAAAGTGCATAGTAAATAAAAGCCATTTGGAAGCAGCAAAAAGGAGAATTGACAATGCTAGAAATATATTAGGGCATACACTTATCTAAAGCAAGCAGAGTAAATTAGAAATGAATAAAAAGAGTTTAAAAGAATTAGAGAAATAGCGATAAGGAAAACAGTCCACACATAATTGGTGTCGCTCAAAAAGGAATCAGAAAATGGAAAAAGCATTAATATTAAGAGGCAAATATCTAAAGGCATAATTTAAGATAATTTTCCAGAAATAAAAGAACATTGAAGAAAAATGAAGACATAAAGTAGTCCTGAAAAGTGACCCATAACAATATCTTAGTAAAGTTAACAGATTCAAAATGAAAAAAGAATCCTTTCAGATTCCAGTAAAGAAGTTAAGCCACTAATAATAAAATTTTAAATAAGAATTTCTACCACTACATGTATTTCTGAACTTCATATATAAGAAATCATACAATATGTTCTCTGTGCCTAGTTTCTTTTGTTCAGGCCAATGTTCACTGTGTTCCCTCTGTTCTGTCACATCTATCAGCAGTTTGTTCCTTTTTTATATTGCTGAGAAGTATTCCATTTTATCAATGTGTCATACATAATTTGTTTATCCTTTCTCCTGCTGATAGACAATTAAATTGTTAACATTTGGGGTATTATAAATATAACTGCTAAATATGTTTTTTACAAGTTTTTGTGTATTCATGTATGTTTATGTCTCTTAGGAATTACTTGAGTAAAATTTCTGAATATACTCTTTAAATTTTCATAAAACTGCCAAGCAATTTTATATGCCAACCAGCAATAAATGAGAATTCCAGTAGTTTGAAGTACCTACTAGCATTTGGTATTGTCAGGTGTTTTTTTAATTTAGATATTTTACGTGATATAAAACAGTATCAAATTGTGTTTTAGTTTGCATTTCCTTGATAATAGTAATGTTGAGAGGCTTGTCATGTGCTATTGGCCTTTGGCATAACATCTTTTATGAAGTATCTGATCAATTACTTTGACCATTTTTAATCAAGGTTTTTTACTCTACTTATTAATTTTTTTGTATATGTTCCTTACTTTTAATACAAGTTCTTTTCTAGATGTATTTCCTCCAGTTTGGGGAATTGCTATTATAAGAGTTTCTGTGTATCAAAACATATTGATAAATGAATTAAAATGAAAAAAACCGTAAGACACCTACAGATTAGATTTAACAATATGGCTTGACTTCTGAAAAGGGTAGATATAAAGATTATCAGATCACAGATGACATCATAGATCATCTGAGGCTGTATCCAATTCCATTAATGACTCCTAGAACTGCTGTTTGCTTCTAAAGGGCACATTTCATTTTCTACAATGAGAAGTGAAAATATGTTCTTTTTAATATTAATCATGCAAGACATCAAAAACAATTTACATAGATGCCAACTACTATTAGTACACTTCACCCTAGACATTCAGTCCTGACTTTCATTAAATGAAAAAGCATTTCAGTCTTAAATCCATTACAACACCGAAATATCAAAAAAATGAAAGAACCAAGATTAACTGAATCAATGTAAATCTATTAGACATTTCCTTATGTAACTCACACTTATATTACTGAAACAAGAAAGGCATGCTTTGAAACACTGGCATTGACCAGATATGACAGGCTAGTCCTTCACTGGGGCAGACACACAGAAGATGATACATCAAAGAAGTAGAATTATTCTACATCCTTATAAGGTCTTAATAATATAACTACCAAGGAAGAAAGAGTGGCTACCCTTTAATATATATTTCTATCAGCTGATAATTACTTAGCTTAATTTTAAAAAATATTGATTATTCAAAATGTAAAAAGATTAGATATCCATTAGATAACTGCTCATCTTTAGTACATGATATAAGGAAGTGGATTCTCAACACTTGAATGTTAAATGAATGAATTAATTAAAAATAGAAGGCATATTCTAGTCTCAAGAAGCTTTTAACATATACTGAAGATAACAAAATTACGAACATCTTTCACAAATAGTTTCAAATGATAATAAGCATTTATTGATACCTAAGTACATGCTAGACATTAATATTCTAAGTACTTCTCTCTTTCAATTTTCACATTTCCATCAAGTAGTACTGTAATAATCCTTATTTTTACAGATGACTTGTCCCAGATCACAGAGCTAATAAGAAAGGCTGGAACACAAACCCAGGCTGTCTGACTCCAGAGCCCATGCTTCCAACCATCACATTAGCTGCTGCATCATAGTCCCGTGGTTGTCGTTAATTCTGCAGTGTGTGAGTGAGTGTGTGTGTGAGTGTGTATGAGTGTGTGTGAATGTGAGTGTGTGTGTGTGTATGTGCTTCAATTGGAGATGCAGAACTGTAACCTTCACTTGCAAAAGAAATGAAAGTATTCTACACTATGTCCCCTCAAGATGTTTGCATCCACTTCTTTCTTTTGCTTGTCCACTCGCCTCTACGTATCCACATTCTTTAAAATCAGCTTAAACCACATCTCTCTCACAGGATTCTATATCTTGCTCAACTCTGATTACAGCAGACTTCAAATTATTCTTTAATTGGTTGATCTTATTTTGTTTCCAAAACTAGAGTGAAACTACACTGAGAATAAAAATAAGTATATTTTAAATTGTCACAATAACTAGCTTGTTAATTGATTAAGTTGGTTTGGATAATCAAGTTACCACAGTAAGAAAAGCAATACTGAGGCCAGATATATTTGAATCTGCTACGGTACCTAACTTATCCACTGATTAAACTTCAAATTTTAGATTTTGACTGTATTAAAATAAACAAATAGCTCTTTTTCGTGGCGCCTCGGAGGCTGTCGGCTGCTTCAGGATGAAGCTCAACATCTCTTTCCCAGCCACTGGGAAACTCATTGAAGTGGACGATGAACGCAAACTCCGTACCTTTTATGAGAAGCGGATGGCCTCAGAGGTTGCTGCGGACGCGCTGGGTGAAGAATGGAAGGGTTATGTGGTTCGAATCAATGGCGGGAACGACAAACAAGGCTTCTGCATGAAGCAGGGTGTCCTGACCCACCACCGAGTCTGCCTGCTGCTGAGTAAGGGGCACTCCTGTTACAGACCGAGGAGGACCGGAGAGAGAAAGCGCAAATCTGTTCGGGGTTGCATTGTGGATGCCAACCTCAGTGTTCTCAACTTGGTCATTGTCAAAAAAGGGGAGAAAGATATTCCTGGTCTCACTGATACCACTGTGCCTCGTCACCTGGGGCCCAAAAGAGCCAGCAGAATCCGCAAACTTTTTAATCTCTCTAAAGAAGATGTCCGCAAATATGTTGTGAGAAAGCCTCTAAACAAAGAAGGTAAAAAACCTAGGACTAAAGCACCCAAGATTCAGCGTCTTGTTACTCCACGTGTCCTGCAACACAAACGCAGGCGTATTGCTCTGAAGAAACAACGTACTAAGAAAAACAAGGAAGAGGCCGCAGAATATGCTAAGCTTTTGGCTAAGAGAATGAAGGAGGCCAAAGAAAAACGCCAGAACAGATTGCGAAGAGACGTAGACTGTCCTCTCTGAGAGCTTCTACCTCTAAGTCTGAGTCCAGTCAAAAATGAGATTTTGTAACTAACAAATAACTAACAAATAAAGGAGAGCAAATATCAAAAAAATAAAAAATAAAATAAATAACTCAATGTACTGAATCACACATATTCACACATGCAGTCATGTATGAACAGACCCAGAAATGGTCTTTCCATGAAAATGCAAGCTAACATAAGGCAAATGAATTATCTTTAACTTTTTTTAGTTTCACTGAAAATAAGCAAAGATGATATTGGATTCTGTCAGGCAGAAAGAAAACAAATTCATCAAGTTTTAAAGTGAGAGAATTCCCCAAGTCATTATAAGATTTGCATTTCTAGCAATTCTAAATTCCTCATTCTCAATGGTCCAAATAGGATTTTTTTTTTTAAATTTATGAGCTAGCTGTTTAAGTTGGAGAAAGTTGAACTTTAAAACTATGGAGATTACCAAATTAACAGCTATGCAATCTTGGCATGACTCAGTTTGGGGGTACGGTTAACCTTTGATAGGATTATGAATCCACTGGAGGCTTGCAGTTCCAGGAAGATGTCTAGTGAGCATCATGACGCCAAACCAAAGGAAACTTCTAAGAAATGAGCATGGCGGCCCACAATGCCAATCAGTGTGCCTATCCTAGGGTGCCCCCACTACAGCAGCAGCCTGCCAGCCTGCAGCCTGCCAGCGTGTACTGGGAAGATTGTCCCTGTCTGTCCTCTGCCAGCTCTCAGTCAGATGCCGAGTGATCTGGCACCTCATTAAAAGAACAAATATTTTCAGCAGCAGCATGTGCCTTCCTTGGCTTCGATTCTAAGCACACTTGATATTACGGAGCATTTTATTTTTTGAAAAAGTTTATGATTTCACTTTGTTTTATATATTTTAGCAATTGGCTTTGAGTTACCCATAATGTATACAGTGAAGTGTGAAAAGCACAGAATTAAAAATAAATGTGCATAGCATTTCACAGTGCTTTACAAAGCACTTTCACATGAGTCTCATCTAATTTCTTTAATCCCATAAGGTATATAATTACTAGCCCCATTTTGCAGATGAGCAAATGAGGCTCAGAAAGGACAAATAGTTTGTCCAAGGTCAAATAACTAATAATTTGGTACAAATTACGCACTCAATTTAAGACCTCAACTCCAAGTTCAGTATTCTTTCCACTCTTATGGCCTAAATTGAAATGAGTTTATTTGTACCTTAAGACATTTTGACCTTTAGTGTTCTCTATTAAAATTCAAACATTCCTATTATCTGATGCATTATTAGATTACTTTTCTTGTAAAATCTTTTTGAAAAACATTACATATATATGTGAGTACATGAAACAGAATTTATTCTTGTATTATTATGTATTAATTATTGGATTATTTTCCATACAAATAACTATAAACCTACTTTTGCCCTACCCTGTATATCTGTGCCATAACATCAACAATATTGCATGCTATTATATTTTAAAATGTGTGCTGACCTGGTAGGCAAAAATTGATAGTTTAAAGTTTCTGTAATCAGTATTTTTAGACTATTTTTCAAGAGCAGAGATTGATATAAGAGTATGAGAGGACCAAATGGATCCCAGGAAATGGAACTGGGAAGGTACAAAAACAAAGCTATGGCTATTGTGGGTTCTGTTGGTAATTACAAGCAAGAGAAAACAATTACCCTTTACAAGAATTAGCCATCACACATGCTTTTTAAAAAGGGATGCTGTGAATCGGGCTCTCTGTGAAGCAGATACTGAGGCTGAGATCAGCGTCCCCGATAGTTATTAGGAAGCACTCTCAGGGTTCTCATTGCGGAAGTGACGACAAGGAAGCAGGTCAGGCAAGGGGAGAAGCTGAGCTTCAGTGCAACCCCAACAAAGGTCTCAATCAACCCTATGGCTCTCCCAAGTCGAGTTCAATGACCAAACCCTTTATATCCCCACGTTGACCAGTAGCTGGATGCAGGCTGCTCCAGGAAAGGGATAGGACCTTGGTGAGGACAACTGACCGAGGGCAATTCGTGAGAGAGCTGACAGCCATTCATCAGTTCTGAAGGAGGGGTCTACATGGTGTATCCCAGCTTCCAGAGCACAAAGAGAGAACACACTCAAAGGGTTTAATTTAAGAGCATTTACTGAAGGGACATTGTACAGAGGAATAGGCAGGGTTAAGGAAACTGGCAATAAATGGTGAACCACCCAAAGACTAGCAGCAACAGTGGGAAATTGTTATCACCCGTAGGCCTGAAGGAGCAGGGGAAGAGGATAGTGCCACCAAAACCTAAGAACTGGAGTCAAGAATGAGGGGCTACTTGACAGAGGCTAAAGGAATACAGCCTCTGCCAAAGCTATGATCTGGGAGGAAGAGGTAACATACCTCAACTGTCTTCACCTTCCCTCTCTGCTTCTTCTACTGCCTTCCATAAGCCAAAAGTAATGGGAACCCCACGAGCAAAAGAGTACCTGTAATGGAGTCCCCAAGGTCAGCCTCCTAGAGTGGAAAGAAGAGCAGAAAACGGATCTGAAGGCACACAACGAGCACAGGCAGGGAAATGTTTTGCTACTCAAACAATGACCACCTATTTAAACCTGACCTGATTCACTTTTGTCTAAATTCTGAGTCCTCACTGGTCAAAAGTCAGCAGATATAATACCAGTGGCAGACATCATTGGAAACTCCTTCTGTCCAGGTATTACAGAGACACCAAAGCAGCATAGCTTGAGCTATTGTCTACATTATTTCTTCCCTAGCCAGACCTCTAATCTAGCCAATGAATGCACAAGCAGTAAAGAGCCAAAAACATCCATATCACCTTCTCGTGTCTTGTAGTGATGGTGATGCATATTGGAGATATTTGGAGAAGCAGAAATACTAGTGATTTGGGGAAGGCAAGCCAACTGCATTTTCCCTTCTGTAATTCCATTTCAGAGTCCTTATATGAGGCCTGAAAGATAACAGCATTAACCCTATGCTAGTCTGTGCAAGCAATGAGAATAGAAAGCAGACAGATGTAACCAATCTTCAATAATCTAGGGAGTAGCCCTAACCGGTTTGGCTCAGTGGATAGAGCGTCGGCCTGCGGACTCAAGGGTCCCAGGTTCAATTCCGGTCAAGGGCATGTACCTTGGTTGCGGGCACATTTCCAGTGGAGAGTGTGCAGGAGGCAGCTGATCGATGTTTCTCATTGATGTTTCTAACTCTCTATCCCTCTCCCTTCCTCTCTGTAAAAAATCAATAAAATATATTTTAAAAAAAAATAATCTAGGGAGTAAATAGTCCTTAAATCTACTTAGGAATATATATTACTAGAGGCCCAGTGCACAAAATTCCTGCACGGGCGGGGGGGGGGGAAGGGGGGGTCCCTAGGCCTGGCCAGCAATCAGGGACTATCTGGGCCAGGCTGATCAGGGCCAGGCCAGAGAGAAGGCAATGGTTGCTTGGCCCGGCCCCGAAAGAACGAACAATACAGAAAACTACATCCTTTCGGCACCCTGCCCCCGCGGGGGTTCCCCACCTCCCCCCTTCTACTTTCCTTGCCAGGTGGGCAGCGGGCTGATTGGGGCCTGCTAGCCGGGGGGACGAACAGGGCACAGGAGGTTGGCTGCCGGCCCCCAAGGGGAGAGCCAGCCCTTGGCCCCACTGGGAAAGGGGCCGCATCCGCCACCACCCATCCCCGGTTCCCCGTCCCAGTCCGGGGCCTGCCGGCCCGGGGGGAAGGGACCCTGGGAGGTTGGCCGGCCAGCGGGGAGGGACTGCAAAAAGTTGGCTGGCTGGGGGAGGGTGGCTATGGGAGCACACTGACCACCAGGGGACAGCTCCTGCATTGAGCATCTGTCCCCTGGTGGTCAGTGCACATCATAGCGACTGGTCGTTTAGGTTGTTCAGGTCATTCTGGCTGCTTAGGCTTTTATATATATAGATTCAATGTATAAGTGATCTTGAGCTAAAGGGCAATTGGACATTCTCTTTTCACTTTCTTTCCTATCCCTTGTACTCTAGCTATAAAGGCCCAGTCACTGTACCTGAAAAACAATTCCCTTTAAATCTTTCAATACTTTTATTCTTGTTTTTCCGGTGATCAAATGCCTGCCTAATCAGATTCCAGACAACCTCCTACTTCTTTCAAAATGCAGCTCAAATCACATTCTTTCTCTGTAGCTTTTCACACTTCTGCTTCCTCCAGTCCGAATTCATCTGTTCTTCTATAATACTCTTTATACAAATTAACTTTATATTATTTAGGTTTTGCATATGTTATTTATCAGTGAACTTATCTCTTCCCCAAATAACATGTTTATTTGATATTGCTTTAAATACTTTAGCAGGTATTTAACATTTGTTAAGCAAATAAATGGCCCAGTAAAATTTCATATGAAATACCAGGGGGAATAAAAAATACCATACACCTGTGCCTGCTACATGGAAGGAATGTGTTAGTGCTGGGCCTGTGTATCCTGGGACCCACTCTTCATCCAGTATATGTTTAGGTAAGTGGATAGAGTTCAGATAATACTTAGCACATAATAACTCAACAAATCAGGTATTCTCATTATTTAAGCATTTACTAAAAATTTTTGTACTGGCTTTATAATTTTTGAAAACTTCTTTGCTAATTGCATTAATTTGGAAACATTACACAGAAACATACTTCCGGGCTATCATTTCCAACCATGAAAATATTTCAAATTGTATGAGTAAAAATAACAATGATTAAATATTCTATATGTATACAATGTGTTATAAATTATAAAAATGTATTAATCAACAGCTTTAAGATGACATGTTTCAGGAGCCCTGACCACTAATAATTTAAATAATCCTATATAATAAAAGGCTATCCTATATAATAAAAGGCCAATATGCAAATCGACTAAATGGCAGAACGACCAGCCACTATGACACAAACTGACCACCAGGGGGCAGGTGCTAAAGGGAGGAGCTTACCCCTGGTGGTCAGTGCGCTACCACAGGGGGAGTGCCGCTCAGCCAGAAGCCGGGCTGATGGCTGGCAAGTGCAGCAGCGGTGGCGGGAGCCTCTTCCGCCTCCATGGAAGCACAAAGAATGTCCGACTGCTGGCTTAGGCCTGCTCCCCATGGGCCATCAGTCAGACATCCCCTGAGGGTTCCCAGACTGTGAGAGGGCACAGGCTGGGCTGAGGGACTCCCCCGCCACTTCCAAGTGCATGAATTTCCTGCACCAGGCCTCTAGTTTATTAATAAGGACACTGAAGAATCTGGCCCAACTACTAACACTCATATAAAACAATTTTTATTATATTTTTATTGATTTTAGAGAGAAAGGGAGGAGAGAGAGAAACATCAATGATGAGAGAGAATCATTGATTGGCTGCCTTCTGCATGCCCCCCACTGGGAACTGAGCCTGCAACACGGGGATGTGCCCTGACTGGGAATTGAAACTGGTGACCTCCTGGTCAATGCTCAACCTATGAACCACAGCAGTAGGGCATATACAACAATTTAATAGTAAATTTTTAAATGTCCTCTTTATTTTTCTAAATTAATAAACCTCAATCTAACAAGAAAATTTACACATGTGTATGTATGTATGTATGTATTTGGAATATATATGTAACTATTAATATTTATTTGAATAATCTCACAAAATGCTAAGTGTTTTTTCATTGTGTGCTGTGATATTCATAAGAAGCTTTATGATCTGAAACCATAGATACTGGCAACTTCTTAAAGACCCGGTTTTAGTTAATTGAATTTTTATAAAGATTGATAGCATTAAACTATGTAAAAATGTTTATGATAAAAAAATCATACACTGTGTATGTACTGGTTATTAGTGGGGAAATCAGGATAAAAAGGATAAGAAAATTATGATAAATGATTCAGGTTGAAGGTGGAACTTTAGGATAGGCAATAAAACTTTTCATCCACATTGTTCTTTAAATCCTGAGAAATTCATCCTGCCCTTCCACCTTATATCATTTTTAACTACTTTGCACATGAAAATAAATAAACTGCAGTATGATAAAGATCAGAATAAAATATAAAGAAAAAAATTTATAGAGAATATTCTTGAATAAACCAAGAAAAAGAAAAATAATCAGAACTTGGCACAAATCTTCAGCTCCATTTATAAAGTATGTCAAGCCCCAGCACATATATGTAGAACTCAATGCTCCTATTAAATATAAGTTTTATGCATGAAAAAATATCTTGATAACAAAAAAGAAGTGTTCATGGTCAAATATTCAATTAAAAGAGTTCTTTTACATTAGATTTGTAATTAATTCCCAAAATATAGAGTGTTCCCAAAAAAGTGTATACACACTTTAACAGCTGGTAGCTTCATTGATGTTTCTTTCTTTTCAGATTTAACCCATTGGAATTAATAATGGGTTAACAGTTTGTATACTTTTTGGAGGGACAGCCTGTATTTTTCATGTTTTTTACATGTTTTAAAAAAATTTAGGAAAGTTTTGTGATTACTATTATACTAATTGCTTCATACAACATAGTTAATTTTAAGAGACAAATACCTTAAACACTGGTTCTTGCCTTTTATCTCACACTTTATAATTCACACATCACATTCTACCATATTAATCCTTTTTTTTTTATTTAGATTACTCTAATACTTAGAAAAACTCAGTGATCCCTACCTCATAAAGCTCAGATTTTTGCCTGGCTTTCTGGGACACAATTCCCTACCTTTCTTCCCAGTCATCTTTGCTGCCTCCAGCCCCACTGATCTAGTTACTTATCTTACACCCCTAGGTTCTACCTGGTTGCTCCTGCCATCTCTCTCTCCCTTTGAAGGGGAATCCCACATAAACACATACTACGCCCACATGCAACTTCAAAGCCCAACAGAATCCCTGTCTTCCCAGCCAGAGTGAAAAGGATTTCCCCTTCAGAACTGTCAGCTCACTTGACCGGCATGTGCACCACTCATCCAGGGCCCAGCATTTTCTACTTGGGATGGTTATTTTCCCATGTCCCCTCTGGAAGGTGAGCTCCAGAAGAGCAGGGCCTTTTATCATAGCACCAGTACTTGGCATGCAGGAGGCCCAAGCCCTCAAGTTGTCTCATCTATAAAGTGCAAAAAATAATATTTTCATTTTTCCCTCACGGGGATGTTGTCAGCATCACATGAAATGATATATGTGACAGCATTTTCTTTACTGGAAATGTGCTACACAAATACTTCTATTATACTTTTTTATATCCCTCCACAATGCCTCATATATAATTCTTTGCACATAGTGCTTTGCATACAGTGAGCATTCAATGAAGTGTGCGGATTGATGGTAGATGGAAAAAAAATATCCACATCCTTTATCACTGCCATTCTGTCCTCCTTTGAAATTGTGATGGCTAAATAGCTGCTTTTTTCCTCTTCCCTAGATATTAGGTGAATGGAGAATTATTTTGCCAACCTATTCACTCAGTGCTGAGGATTATAAGGCTCCTGTGGTTCAGAATGATTAGTAAGTCTTTGATCTAAGTACTAAGTAAGGTACAGTTAAACCACCACCATTCCCTACTTCCCATTCTCATAGTGAACCCAGCGTCAGCTGAAACACTGCCCTTCCTAAGAAGTATCTGGTCATGATTGCATTTTAAGGACTGTACATTATTCAAGATGAGAATCTGTCTCTTGACTGTGTTTCATTATTTTTCATTAATTATTAACAATTATTCAATAAATTACACATTTGATTTCATTACTCATGAGCATCACCATTCATTCTTTCATTACTCATAAACATAAACTGTTTTTTTGAAAATTATTTCAGACAAAGTCCTAAATAATTTGGCATGTAGGTGGCAATTTAAAAAATTACATTTTTTGAAATATAACTAAACTTGGCAAAACTCTAAAACAAAACAAAACATGAGTTTGATAAACAAAATTGAAAAAATTGGATAATAAGTTATACATTATATATGCATACATGCATGGCCGATGGCCACAGACAATGGGGTGGTAAGAGCCTGGGGTGGGGTGGAAAAAGGACATATGTAAAACTTTCAACAATAAAGAATCATTTAAAAAATAAGTTATACATTATATATGAAATTAATCATAAAATCAAAACAGTAACCATTAAAAAACAATTTTTAACTTTGCCTATCCTTTTTCTTTAAAGCTTCTCGCATCTTATTCTTAGTACAATACTCATGTATTCACAAAAGAATCATATCCACACAAAAAAAGAACTCTCCATATTTTGTTCTACTCAATAGTGAGAAGTCATGCTCACAGCTAGGCACAGTTGATTAGTCTGTTAAACAGACCTCTAGAAACAGGATTTAGGATGCTGTATTTCTCGGCAAGCATTATTACAGGGTTATTATTAATACTAACTGTCACACAATTCAGCCAGCTGACAGGTACAATGAAAGAGGCAGAAAGGGTGGCCTACTGGTCAGATGAAAGAAGGCTTTGTGTCCCGTGTGTCACCTGGTGCCTGAGTATCAAGCCTTCAGTCAAAAGTAGAGTCCTCTTATTATACTGGCAACTACTTGGAAATAAAAATAAAGTACAAATTCTAATGAGCTGTGCCAGGCATTATGCCAGCTGTTTTACATCAATCCTAACAATACGGCTGTGAAATAATTTTCTATTCTAATTTTATAGATTAGGAAACAGGCTTTGAGAGTTAAATCAATTGACTTGGGTCCTATCACTAAAATAGGCATCTGTCTAATACTAGAACTTCTAAATTCAACAATCATGCTACACGTTAGTTTACAGGTAAACCAGCAGATCAGTTCAGATTACAGAAGAGAGGACCTGTATTTCACCCGGGAATGAATCATAGCTGGGAACATTTTATATCTTAACTCTCACCTACTAGCTCTGGTCCAGTACTCAAGGTCCAGGACTAAGTCTGACTTTAGTTATAAGGAAATTTAAAAACATACTCACAAGAGATCAAAGTAGTCTGCCACTTGAAGAGTTCTGACTCTAGGTCTCACCCTAATAGCCAAGCTTCTATTTTCATCTTGGCAGCAAATCTCCAACTCCAATTCTGGTACTCGGTCCCTGTTACTGCCTCCTCTTCATGAGTCTAAATATTCTGCCCAGGATGTCAATGTTGATCATATCCAGGACTGCAGTGCAGCTCTTGGACATGTGAGTTATATTATAGGATGGCCCTTCTTCTAATTTTGGCAACTCTAATTTGATAGGTCCAACTGTCTTGACCCAGATATGCTCTTTCTTACCTACCTGGCTTTTAGACCATTAAAATTACCAGTTCATGGACCTGCCTAAATTGCAACATTACTATTTCTCACTATGTTCTTTAATAATCTTTCATGGCTCTCAATTAAACAAGGATGGTCTTGGCAACACCCTTAAATTGACATTAAGACATTACTGTTGGTAATTTACTTAAATGGTCTGATCTACATAGAACAAATGAAAATGTAGTCCCTTTCCTCTCACTAAAGACTTTAGCTATTGGTGATTTGAAAGATAATTTAGTGTATGTAGCTATTTTGCTGATTTTCTTGTTAGTCTCAGACTTTTACTAAAGAGTGCTAAGCATTCAGATGGGAATTTATTGATTTCTTTTTCATTGCAATCCAAATATCCTCTGGATAATTTTTAAGTATGAAGTAAAATTTTAACACCTCTATTCTTTAAATTTTTAGGTTTGTTTTTTAGTTTTGTTTTGTTTTGGGGCCAGTGGCAACAGAGGTGAATGGGTTAGTGAAATATGACTGAAAAATATTATCCTTTGATAAAATAACTTTGTGCTCAGTAAGTAAGAAAATGTGCCTTTGTGAGCATTTCAGCTCAATAAACAATATCATGTGATGTTCTGATAATTTTAGGACATAATTTGAAGACAAAATAATATATAAGAGCATGAATGTGTTGGTTAGGTTGAGCAAACTTTTTATAGACTTTGGGGCCTAGCTCTGAAATTTATTCAGTTTGGCACAGAATATATATATGCACAATGAATCAAACCTCTTGGAAAAAAATTTTGTCTCTCTAGTCAAAAACTTCTTGGATATTTTAAATCTTTGCCTGATATTGTAAAAAAAAAAGTAAGTAAGCACTGAATGGAAAAATACCTAGTCTAAAATTAATCTTATGACATATGTGAGCTATCTTAGTTCTCAAATCTTTCCCACAATCAAACCCATATTTTCACCATCTCTAATGAAAGCAGTCAACATTAAAAAGATAACAACTGCCAAAACCGGTTTGGCTCAGTGGATAGAGCATCGGCCTGCGGATTGAAAGGTCCCGGGTTCGATTCCAGTCAAGGGCATGTACCTGGGTTGCGGGCACATCCCCAGTGGGAGATGTGCAGGAGGCAGCTGGTCGATGTTTCTCTCTCATCGATGTTTCTAACTCTCTATCTCTCTCCCTTCCTCTCTGTAAAATATCAATAAAATATATTTTTTTAAAAAAAGAAGATAACAACTAAAGCTCTCATTGTCTTTACGGGAGCATTTCCATGAAATGATGAAAAAATAGGTAGTTATAAGCTGAACTATAACTGGACTTTGTCTTTCACACTAAAAGACAAAAATCTACATTGTTTTAAAAAATGTGATAAAGGTAGGTAATAAGTGTGGCTCCATTATTTCACTCTGGTGACTAAAACTTTAAACAAGCTAATTAACACAAATATCACCTCAGAGATTATAAGCAGTGATTTTTAGTCAGCTATTGAAAAATGAGCACAAACAATGCAGCTCCCTCTCAGAAAAACAAGGTGGAGTTCCAATACTCTTGGATGTAATTTCTTCTCATTGGAAACTGATAACTGATACTTAGTTCCATGATAATGATTGGTTATTACAAGTGGTTCTCAAATTCTTCCTGTGAAATCTGTAAACTCCTGTACTCTTTGTCCCTATGACACTACACACACACACCTTGCTATGACACTACACACACACACACACACACACACACACACACACACACACAACTTGCTGTTTATTAAGAAATGTTGCAACTAACATTAGTTCAAAATAATTATATTTATCCCAAGTTTCTGAGACTAGAGCATCTGCCAAGAATCAGACTGGGTTTCCCATTCCCAAACCTGGATTTGTTCTTTGAATATCTGGTCCTATTCTACTCCCCATATCTGACCCAGACTATCTGTATTCCACATATTGCCTCTTTAATGAACTGGTGCCCGTTCACCTGCTGAATCAGTGCCTAGCAGAGTCCCTGTTACATAGTAGGTGCTTGATAAATATTTGTTCAATGAATGAATGAATAAATGAGTGCTGTAAGGCTAATCTTAGCTACTTGGAAGAGGGAGTAGCAATGAAAGGGAAATGTTAACCCAACTCTGTATGTCATCCTTTAAGCCCAGTTTCATTTTCACACTTTGTGAAGCTCTCCCATAGCCACTAGACAATATTGTTCAAAACTTTCTCTGTTTCTTGTATGTTCTTGTGCCCCCACAGTGTTTACTAGTAACGATTTCTGTGTCCCACTGCACAGCAGGGTTCCCAGAGCCCGAAACAGAGTGGAATGCTCCACGACTGTACAATGAATGGGAGAGGATAATGGAAATAGAGGCAGCAGCACTGAGTGAAATGTCTGAGAAATGGAATAGGTTTGGGCCAGAGGGAATCTAGGCAGCCATCTGGAATCTTAAGAATTAGAAAGTTTCTATAAAGCAGAGGTCATCAATGTCAAATTTAGCACTGAGGACAAATTGACTGAGTACTGAGAAAAGAAAGAACCATGTTTCATACATTCACCTCTATCTCCAGGACTGAGCCTTGAGTCAGACATTTGTCAGCCACACATCAAACATTTATTAAATGACAACCATTGAGTGAACTGATGACTTTTGTAATGCCAATGTCAGTGGAATTTGCAATATCAGAGTCAGAGGGGAAATAAAAGGATTCTTATAAGAAACAGATGGTGAGGCAAAGTATGTATTCTCCTTCCCCACTATGCCTGGGAAATCAATAAATATGTGCTGGTCGACAAATTGACATCTGCTCCATTTGAAGTGTGTCTCTCTGTGTGAAAAAAAAAGGCACTGACCACTCTAAGCAATGATATAGGGCCCAGAGAATAGATCCCAAGTGGAGAGATAACAAGTCAGATTTATGGTTTAGTCTAGTGCTTCCCAAGCACCTGTGGGGTATGAGATGCATAAGAAATTATAATATCTATATAAAAGACAAGACTGCTTATAGCTGGAGGCTGAACGTTCTAGTTCAGGAGATTAGATGTCTCAGCCACCCCAAGGGCTATAGCCAGCCTGTAATCCATTCTCATTAAACATGCCGGGAAGCTGTGGCTTGGTGAAAAGTTGGGAGAATTGCCAATCTGTCTGATTTACCTTTTTATGGCTAAGACACAAATATATTACAAAGTGAAAAAATAAGAACTTTGCACTTATCTGCTATTGTAGGTTGTTAGGGAGCCATAATATTGGAACAGAACTGGGATGATTTTTACTAGATAGTCAGGATTTAAAAATCTTCCTTGGCCTCCTTTCACTTTGTACTATGAAAACACTTTCTCAAGAGTCTTATAGCCCATTCTCTGGTTCTTATTGTCTCATTTAAACATCCTTTTTTCTCTTAGTCAATTTTTAAAAAGTGATTATAAAATATATTTCAAACATTTCCCACAATAGAGAGAGAATACTAATAATAAATCCTAACCACTAAGCTTCAAAAATTAACTCATGCTCAATCTTTTTCCATCTATTTCATTTCCTTGACTCTAGAAATCATATTATTTTACCAGAAAATATTTTATTATATATCTCCAAAAGTTAGGGATTCTTTTAAAAATGACCTCAATACTATTATCACATCTAAAAAATTGTAGTTTATAATTTCATATAATTGAACACTTAGTTATATTCATATTTTCTTATAATTTTATAGTTTTTAATCAAGATCCTAATATAATCTATACATTGCAACTGCCAAATATGTTAACATGTCTCTGAAGTCCATCTGTTTATTTTTTATTCTTTCAGTTATTTGTTGAAAATACCATTTCTTCAGCAGGATTTCTTCCCATAGACCAGAACATGCTGACTGTATTTCTATAGTGGGTTTAACATGTTCCTGGGCTATATTTCCAAGAATAGGTGGTCACAGCTTATTATGATGTAAGTATTATTGGTGGTGGTGGTTCTACCTGATGTGATAATATTTTGGAATTCATACCTCATCAGCTGCGGTGGGAATGCAGACTTGGTGTAGCCAGTGTGGAAAATAGTATGGCGTTTGACCCAGCAATCCCACTTCTGGGAACATATCCTAAGGATCCCAAAAGACCAATCAGAAACAATAGATGCACCCCTATGTTCATAGCAACGTTATGTACAATAGCCAAGATCTGGAAACAGCCCAAGTAGCTGAGTGGATAAAAAAGTGGTGGTACATTTACACAATGGAATAATATGCAGCTTTAAAAAAGAAAGAACTCTTACCCTTTGTGACAGCATGGGTGGACCTGGAGATTATTATGCTAAGTGAAATAAGCCAGTCATAGGAAGATAAATATCACATGATCTTACTTATATGTGGAATCTAATGAACAAAATAAACTGACAAAATAGGACCAGAGGCATGGATACATGGAACAGACTGGCAGATATTAGAGGGGAGAGGAGTGGGGGGTACTGGAAGAGATTAACCAAAGAACATACATGTATATATGCCTGCCCATGGATACAGATAATAATGTGGTGAAAGCCTGGGGGGTGGGGTGGGGGCTGGGTGGAGGTGGGCAAAGGGGGGTTGGGGACATCTGTAACAGTGTCAACAATAAAAATGTAAAAGATTTGCTTTTCAAAAAAAAATTACCATTTAGCTTCATGTGGATAAAATAGGATTTTTTGACTTTGCCCGGCCTATCCACCATCTATACTTATAGAAACATAAGTGACCAAATGACCGAATGACTGAACAACTGGTCGACTGGCCACTATAATGCGCACTGACTACCAGGGGACAGATACTCAACGCACAGGATCAGGCTCCCTCCTGTCTGGAGTATTGGGCCAAAATCGGCCACCTGACATCCCCTGAGGGGTCCCAGATTGTGAGAGGGTGCAGGCCAGGCTGAGGGGCCCCACCAGTGCACAAATCCGTGCATCGGGCCTCTAATTTATAATAAGGAGGTAACATGGAATATCCACTGATTATATGAATTCAAATATTCACAGCTGTCATTTTTAACATTTTCAAAGAAGTTATTGGTGGCTACAATGAGTTGCCCTGGAACTTGTTAATTTTACCATCTGAGAATGAAACCTTCAGAAGGAAACCACAAATGATGAAATTAGTACTCCATACAAATAACCCTCTCCAAAAGTTATATATCTGAGTCTATTGAAAGACTTTCAAGACCAAGCAAAATAACTGATGTGCAAGGCCAGGAAAACATGTCTGAATACAAAAGAAAGCACTGCCCTAGTCATGGGTGTTATGTAACCTGCCTGCAAAAAGACAACGTGGTAACAGGATGGTGTGTGTGACTCATAGATCAAGAACCTAAAAGTTTTGGTACAACACTGTCAAGGACAAAGAAATACTGAGTCTGGAAGGCACAAGTATCTAGTCACTAAAATAACTGACTTAAATTTTCCTTTATTCCACAAATATCTCTGGAGTGAGTATAATGTTCTCAGTGGTGTTTTAGTCAACAAAGATATTCTAGTGATTAAAGCACACAAAAATTACATTCTCTAGGTGGGATAGAAAGAAAAATCAAACAAAAAAAAGACAGATATTTAGCTATGTTGGAGGATGACCAATCCTACTGTAGGGGGTCAGGGATAGACAAAAGAAAGAGAATAAGGAGGAGGAAGAGGATTACAATTTTAAATAGGTTGATTAGGAAAGACCTAACAGAGGTGACTTTGAATAAGAACCTGCTGATGGTGAGAGAAGCAATGTGGAGACCTGATGCATAAAGCAAAACCAAACCTTGGCTGGTATGCTAAGTGGTTAGAGCACCAGCCCACACACCAAAGGGTCTCAGGTTTGATTCTCAAAAAAAAAAAAAAGAGCACATACCTAGGTTGTGGGTTCGCTCCCTGCTCCCCAGTTGGGGGAGGTGCAGGAGGCAACCAGTTGATGTGTCTCTCTCACATTAATGTCTCTCTCTCTCTCTCTCTCTCTCTCTCTCTCTCTCTCTCTCTCTCCCCTCACCCCCCTCCCTCCTTCCCTTCCATTCTCTCTGAAAAGCAATGGAAAAAATATCCTCAGGATTACAAAACAAAACAAAACAAAACAAAAAACCCACAAAAACCAAAAAGAACAGAAATGCTAAGTCCCCGGATGGAAATATGCCTGGAGTGTTTAAGAAATAGCAAGGATCGCCCTAACCGGTTTGGCTCAGTGGATAGAGAGTCAGCCTGTGGACTGAAGGGTCCCAGGTTCGATTTCGGTCAAGGGCATGTACCTTGGTTACGGGCACATCCCCAGTGGGAGATGTGCAGGAGGCAGCTGATCGATGTTTCTCATCAATGTTTCTAACTCTCTATCCCTCTCCCTTCCTCTCTGTAAAAAAAAAAAATCAATAAAATATGTTTTTAAAAAGAATAGCAAGGATACCACTATGTCTGACATGCATTGTGTGACAGGAAGAGAGAAGCAGCTGAGGCTAGTCTATGTAGCGCCTTGTGGACTATTCAAAGGAAGTTGGCTATTACTCTGGGTGAGATGGAAAACCATTGGAGAGGATTAATATGATATGACATACATTAACAGCATTACTTTAGATACTCTGTCAACATTTAACTGGAAGAAGGGGTGTGTGCAGGTTGGAAGGGTTGCAGCAGAGAAAACAGGTAAAGAGCTATAATACTCCTAGCACAAAATTGTGGCAACTAGCACCGTTAATGGTAACAAGCATGGTGGCAATGGAAATGGTGACAAGATATTGAACTATCCTGATGGTAGAACTGACATAATTTCCTGAAAGATTGGGTGGTAAGAGAAGGTGAAACATCAATGATGACCCCCAAATATTTGACATTTTCCACTGGCAAGGCAGGATTGCATTGAACTGAGGTGGGCAATTTGGGAGGACTGTGTTTGTGAGACTGACAGTGTTCACAAGATTTTTCTGTGCCTGAGGCAAACAATCTTTAAGAATATCTCGGTCTCCTTTTACTTTGATTCTATGGTCGCCAGGAAAGCTTTCAATTACCATTACTGCAACCCCCCAATAGATAGTATTCTGGAGAGAGGACCCAGGATAACAAACAGGAGTACATTAGCCATAAGAAAGATGATCTTCCATCATGTTAAAGAGTTGTTCCATTCATTGCTTGCTTAAGTACTTTGTAATCATTCTCATATTTGTTTCTATGTAATGGGTCATTTTTTTTCTAGCTGCTTTTAAGTATGTCTGTTTATCACTAGCTTTTGGCAGTTTAATTATGATGTGTGTGGTTTTTCTTGTGTATATCCTATTCAATTAAATAAATTGAATTCATTTTTAAAAATCTTAACAACAATGACAATTCCAAATCCAGATAGCTTCTTTGAAAATCCTATCAAATATTTAAGAAAACATATAATACCAATGTTACAAAAGTATTTAAAGATGAGGACATACTTCCCAATACATTTAGGAGGCCAGTAAACTCAGGTACGTTAGCCAGACAAGAAAGCTATAGATCAATATTCTTCATGAATATAGATACACAAAAAAAACCTCCAGAAATTTTTGGAAATAAAATCCGGCAATATACAAACAGTGGTACTGTACTCACAACCAAGAAGGATTTATCTCCAGAATGTAAGGTTGGTTTCACATTTAAAAATCTATCAATGCACTTCAACACATAATAAAATACATATTATCATTTCAACAAATGCCAAAAAAATTCTCTCTTCTAGAAACTCAACTGGTAAAAGTAACCTTAACATCAAAAGGAATTCATTAATTCTTTTTTTTTTCTGATTACATGATTACATGAATCTATGTATGTGATAAAATGACACAGAACTACACAGACCAATTTTCTGGGTTTTTAAAAATATTATACTTCAGTTATTTAAGATGTGACCACTGGGGAAAAGTAGGTGAAAGAGATACAGGACTACCCTGTACTACGTGTGCAAGTTTCTGTGACTCTATAATTATTTCAAAATAAAAAGTAAAAAACAAATAATTTGTGTTAGGACCATCTGGATAAATTGTAGGCTGCCTGAAAGCATAGAAAATATTTTCTTTCTCAATTTTGTTAACCCCAATAGCACCCCTATAGCATCAATACAATCATTAGTATTCAATAAGTGTTCTTATGCTACTGACTGCTTTTGCTGCATTCCCACAAGGCTTAAGTCCATATTTATAAAGCAATTTATGAACTCCAAATGTCAGATAATTCAGATGCACCAACTATTATGATTCTATATTGAAGATGTGGATAAAAAAATGTTTGAGAAAAATGAAGTTAGATGGTACTTTGTTTTCTTCAAGATCAATACAAAGTGAAAACCAGAAGAAAAAACTTAACTACCTGAAACTTTAAAAAAAATCTAGCTAAGCCATCCACTCTTATTAGCCTTATATGGCAACTTTGCTACCAGAATTGTCTATAATTGTCTTATTCCCACTTATGTCACCTAGAAACAGGCAAGTAATATTCAATTTCACCAAGCAAGCATATGTAGAGATATGCCAATTTTAGAATAATTATATTTAACTGAAAGGAAATTTTAAATTACAGCTTCAAAAATATATCGTTATCCTCAAAAAAATTGGAAGAATAATTTGTTTGGATACAACACTTCTTATTTGCAAATGTAAGAAAAAAGCAGACTTGAAAAAATATATCCTGCCAGAACCGGTTTGGCTCAGTGGATAGAGCATCGGCCTGCGGACTCAAGGGTCCCGGGTTCGATTCCGGTCAGGGGCATGTACCTTGGTTGCGGGCACATCCCCAGTGGGGGGCGTGCAGGAGGCAGCTGATCGATGTTTCTCTCTCATCCATGTTTCTGGCTCTCTATCCCTCTCCCTTCCTCTCTGTAAAAAATCAATAAAATCTATTTTAAAAAATATATCCTATCTGTCAATATCTATTGATTACAAATGAACCCAACAAAATGATTAAATGCATGTATTTTCTTATGAAGTTTTAGCCTTATTTTTCAAATGAAGAAACTCAAGTTTAGTTTAGATTTACTAATGAATATACCCCAAGTTATATAGCTAGGAAGTGAAAAAACTAAATTTAAAATATATATCATGTTTTTACTGTTAGCATAAGGTGCCTCTCATGGCCACCAATAATGTTAGTAGTGGGAAATTTTCATGGTCTCTTTTTTTAAATTAAATTTATCTGGGTGACATTGGTGAATAAGATTATATAGGTTTCAAGTGTACAATTCTATGATATGTCATAGTCTCTCAATAGCTGTAACTTGGGGAAGGAGGGGTCAAAGTTTCCCATACAGAAATTAGAGTATTTTAGCCTCCAAAGAGTGAAGCCAACTCATGGACGAGAAGCCAGCAAATGAATTTTTTAAACTATCATCCTTGGGATTTTTCTTAGGACCTTCTGAAGAGGTTGAAGTATGTTTCTAGTGCAGGGGTGGGCAAACTTTTTGACTCGAGGGCCACAATGGGTTTTTAAACTGGACCGGAGGGCCGGAACAAAAGCATGGATGGAGTGTTTGTGTGAACTAATATAAATTCAAAGTAAACATCATTACATAAAAGGGTACGGTCTTTTTTTTTTAGTTTTATTCATTTCAAACGGACCGTATCCGGCCCGCGGGCCATAGTTTGCCCACGGCTGGTCTAGTGTGTAGGAAGCTGAGCCTTCTCAGCCTCACTCTTGCTGGTTATTGTGCCTAAGAGTATAACTCTGACATCACCCCTTCTCTTCATAATCTCTCAGTGCACTTTGGGGCAATCAGAATAAACCCATATTTCCTTGGCACAACACAGAAGGTCTTTTAAGAAATGACCTCCGTCTAAATCTCCAGTCTCAACAATTATGCACTTTCAAACATCATGCTTAGGCACATAAGATGCCCTCTGTCTAGAACCCTTTCCTCCATTTCCTTATATGTCTGGTACCTGCTTCCATGCATTCTTCTAGATGCCATCCATTTCTGAAGATGTCAATGTATTTCCTGTGAAGCCTTCTTGGATGTACCTCTCACACTTAGCATACAACTCTATTACCATGTAATACATTATTACATTTCCAAGCATGTCAAACTCAAAGGCTAACAGGAGCCAAATAAATAAGGTATAAGTTTATGTGGGCCGCAAAAATACAAAACAAAAGCTTCAATTTTCATAGAAATGTAGGTTTATTTTGATAGAGACATGCTGAATACAAAGGGCTGAAATAAATGAGTAATCATTAACATAAAATAATAGAACATTTTAATAAAAAAATAATATTTTTTTGAACATTAACTTACCAGACACTGAATAACTGCACAAATTGATAAGCGTAATGCAAATAAACCTATTTTTCTTGTTCTCTGAAAGTGAAATATTTCCTGTTGCGCACACCAAACAAGCCAGTCCAAGACTAATGACATGGCAATCAGCTGCTAAAATATTCACTGCTAGTATTAGTGGAGAGAAATGGTGCACCTGCATGTAAGGCGCGTAAGGGAAATGAATGCAGCATGATTATAGTAACCAGTCATTAGAGAATGTTGTAATTTGTTATTAATAATTATGTATAACAGGATATTGTAAAAATTAAGTTACGAAATTTTTATTAAAAAGTTTCTTACATGCCGTTATATTGGCTGGGCTGCAAAAAATATTCATTGTGAGCCGCATGTGGCCTGCGGGCCACGAGTTTGACATGCTTGTGTTACACACACACACACACACACACACACACACATGATTTTTAACTATGAGCTCTTTGAGGGCACAGATGTATTTTTCTCTACCTCTATTCTCAGTATTTTGCACAATGGTTGGCATTGAGTGGGTCTTCATTTATTTGTTCAGCAAAGATTTACTGAGCACATGCCAAATGCTAGGCACTGTGCAAAGCTTAGAAAACAAGTCAGATGAACTTAATCCATGATTTTACAATACAGTAAAACTCAATAAATATCTGCTGATTTAAATCATATTCCTTGTTATGGTTTGCCTAAATATTACCATTCATGAGTCTCTGTGCATGCTGGTTCTTTGCCTGGAATGTCCAACTCTCTCCTCCAATTTACCCAAATTCAATTTGTCCTTCAAAATCCAGCCCATATTCCATGCTCCCAAACTTTACATGACTAATCCCATAGCACTGACCCCAATAAAAATTAAACTCATTACCTTCTTTCCTTTCTCAAACAAGCTATCCTTCTGACTTTCTCAGTTCTGTCAACAGCAGAGCCTCCTCCCAGTGACCCAGGTGTAAAATCCTGGACTCATCTTTGCCTGCTCCTTCACTCAGTACCACACCTCACCATGCTGCTTCTGCCTCTGCAACACCACAGAAACTTGCTCCCTCCCCTTTTTTCCCACTGCACTGGCCTCTGTCTAGCTTCTCGTTACTTCTCACCAGTTTATTGCTGAAGCAGTATCTTTATCTGGCCCTCTTCCCATTTCAATGCATTCCAAGTTAAGCTTCAGAAAGCATAAAGTCATTTCTTTTCCCCTTGTTCATAAGTCCATAACACTTCTTCACTACCTCAAAGATAAGATCTGGATGCCTCCTTTAACCCTGGTTTACTTTTCCAACCTTGCTCCTGCTGCTCTTTTATATCCACCCTGCACTCCAGGTAAACTGGACAATGTGCTGCCATAAATATAACATTAGCCAATGTCTTTGCTCCTGCTGTCCCCTCTCTGCCCATCTCCACTGTTATTAATCCCACCACAGTCATGGTGCCACACCTTTCACAAAGTCTTTTTTTTAAATTGCTCTGTCATAGTTCCTTCCCCATAGATGACAGAGAAGTCTCCTTCCTCAGAAGCTGCCTAGTACTTCATAGCAAATTTTGATACAAGATATTTTGTCCTATGTTTTAGCTGTTTACTTATCGCACCACTCAATTAGACGTGAGACCACTGAGAGCCACCTTATGGGTCAGCTTAGAGTGACTCTTCTGTTTTCCCATATACCTTCATCATATCTAAATTAAATACTGGATCACAACACCACAATTATTTGTGTCTGTGTTGATTTACTATGCTGCAACAGTTCTTAATGTTGAAAGACACTACATTATTTATCAGTATATTTTTGTGCCTGGCATACAGTCAGTGCTGAATAAATGTGTCTTGCATGAATGAACAACCCTAAAAATGTCTCCTTAATACATCAGCTAGAATTAATAATCTATCTCATAGCCAGTATAGTCTTAAGTATAGCTTCCCTCTAATTTTCTACGGTATAAAATACATATCCATGATTATAATAAAACTAGAGGCCCCATGCATGAAATTCATGCATGGGGCGGGGGGGAGGGGGTGTCCTCAGCCCAGCCTGTGCCCTCTCACAGTCTGACATCCTTAGCGCTGCCACCACTGCGCTTGCCAGCCATGAGCCTGGCTTCTGGCTGAGCGGTGCTCCCCCTGTGGGAGCGCACTGAACACCAGGGGGCAGCTCCTGCATTGAGCGTCTGCCCCCTGGTGGTAAGTGCGCATCATAGCGACCCCGTCATTCCAATGTTTGGTCGATTTGCATGTTAGCCTTTTATTATATAGAATTAAAGATTAGGTTAATTTAGTCTTCCTAATTAGATAATGGGCTTTTTTGAAGAAAGATATTGGTATGCCTTTCACTATTCCCTTTTGTTACAACAGTTCAGAATATATAAAGGTTATCAATGAATGTTCATTAGCTGCTTGATGGGTTAATTATTCAATTAGGGTAGGAAACAAAAAACAACCCAAAGTGTGATTTCTCTTGTACAATAACAAACTGAAAGATTTATTTCTAATTTTAACCTACTGAATACAATTTTTACTTATTATACTACAAACTGCTTAAAAATATATTTTTTATTGATTTCAGAAAGGAAGGAGAGGGATAGAGTGATAGAAACATCAATGATGAGAGAAAATCATTGATTGGCTGCCTCCTACACTCTCTAGGAGGATGGAGCTCGCAACCTGGGCATGTGCCCTGACCGGGAATTGAACCCCGACTTCCTGGTTCATAGGTCTACGCTCAACCACTGAGCCACACCAGGTGGCTAAAGACTATTTTTAAAAATAAAATGAGCCCTAGAGATAATTTAGACCAGAAATTAAATTTAGGGGGTAGAGGGAGTATAGACTCCTCAGAATCTATTGAAGTTTAGATCCTCTCCAAAGAAAAATATATATTCCCAAACATCTATACATCGTTTTGCATACCATTCAAAGTCATTCAAGGCCTCCCTTAAGGGCATTTATGACTTTAGGTTTAAAAGCCCTTTCTTTGACCTTCATGTTAAAGAATATCATGTTCAAAGATGGTAACTACTTATCCAAGATTACACAGACTACTGCTCTTTCACTACACTATGTTAAAATAAATATAAACTCTAATACAATACTATTATTTGAATACTGTTAAATAATTTGCATCCTAGCAAGTTCAAGAGATCCTATGCCTATGTTTGCCTCTAAACATGACTCAACGTAGTGATTCCAACTGTAGTTTTTCACTTTTGAAACAAATATTCAATTCAATGCAGATATTGACTGTTTTTTATTTTTAAGTTTTTTGATGGTTTTTTTATGTGTTGATCTCTGTGCTAGGTACTGAAAGTACAGAGATGAATAATACACATACAAGGAATAAAGCCAGCCCCTTTATCTGTCCTTGGAGATAGGAAGTTTTTCTAATTCATCCAGTAGCCAGCACAGGGCTGGGAACTATATTTGTTTACACAATATAAGAGATGGTGCATGCCCTTAAGTAGCTCACATTTTCTGGACATTTTTTTACTGTTATTTCTATTTTCTCAGATTGGATCATCAATCTATTGTTTTGTTTTTTAGTATTACTAATGCTTATCATTATATTGAAAAATGGTAAAGACAAACCAACTAAACTTTCAAGAGGTTATAATAAAATTGCAACTGTTCATTTAAAAATAAAAATAATTTTTTAATCCTCACCGGAGGATATTTTTCCATTGATTTTTAGAAAGAATTAAAGGGAGGGAGAGAGGAAAGGATGGAAGGAGAACGAGAAAAACATTGATGTGAGAGAGACAGATCAATTGACTGCCTCCCCTACTTGATCCAAACCAGGCCAGGATTGAACCTGCAACCCAGGTATGTGCCCTTAACCAGAAATCAAACCCGTGACCCTTTGGTGCACAGGCTGACACTCTAAGCACTTAGCAACACCAACCAGGGCAAATAATATTTTAATGTCCCAAAACAGCCATTCTTTCTAAATCTAACTAGTAGTGTGTGTTGTTGTTTTTTGGCATCAAGTTTAAAAACTATAACTACATGCTTTTTTAAAAAAGAAAATTTTATTCTTTTAAATAATTATTTAAAAGTGTGCTACAATTGTATATAGCTTCTTAGTATAACCTACATTTATTTTGAGGAAGTTACATTCATTTGCTTGTATTACATACTTCCCATAGTTATACAGTTGACCTTGGAACAATTCAAGTTTGAACTGAATGGGACCATTTATATGCGGATTTTTTTCCAATAAATACTGTAAATGCACTTTTTCTTCCTTATGATTTGCTTAATAACATTTTATTTCCTCTAACTTACTTTATTGTAAGAATACAGTAGATGATACATATAACATACAAAATATGTGTTAATCAACTGTTTATGTTATCATCCAGGCTTCTGGTCAACCTCAGGCAACTGTTGAATTTGGGGGGAGTAACCTGGTATTGTCAAGTCATCTCCCAGAGCTAGATCAATTACTAGCACAATCTGCCCTGGCAATAAAAAAATAGCTTAAAAAATGCAACAAGCCCTAGCCGGTTTGGCTCAGTGGATAGAGTGTTGACCTGTGAACTGAAGGGTCCTGGGTTCAATTTCGGTCAAGGTCACATGCCCGGGTTGCAGGCTCAATCCCCAATGTGGAGCATGCATCTCTCATCATTGATGTTTCTATCTTTCTCCCTCTCCCTTCCTCTCTGAAAGCAATAAAAAAATATTTTTAAAAAAAAATTCAATAATCTAGATGAAGAAAGGATCAGTGGGACCAAAATATAAATTGTGAAACAATTTTTTTCTAAATTTGATACCTTATTAAATCTTGAAAGTGCATGTTTCTACTGTAGCTTTTATTTCCACATAATTTCTAATTTTATCTTCCACAACCAGCAGGCAATTAAATTTCTTGTCATTTTACACATTTTTTATTTTATCTAGAAAATAAAATAGCAAAACAAAAAAAAAATCAATGAAATACCTTACCTGTTTTTGAAAAACAATGTCAATTTTTAGGCATTTTAAATACTAATTATACCCAGAGGCTTCAAATACTTTTCTAATTTTAACAGAAGAAGAAATGGAGAGGAGCAAAAATCTTCACACAACTATGCAGATCTCATCTGGCTATGAAACTAAAAAAGTACACATTTCATTTTTATGATGAAGTTTTTATATCCAAAAGGGAAATAAGTCACCACAAAAAGTACAAAACATTAGATTTGCTTAAAGCAAAATCATATCCCAGCAAGGTGCCCAGCAGCTTTCACCTTACACTCCGGTGCTCGGGCTGCAGCCTCTGAAATAGTATTTCTTGAACCCGTTTCACAGGGATAAATAGTATTCCAAAAGCTGTCCATTTAGGTGTGATCAGCATTTTATCCTTTATGGTGATGGGTATGTTATGTAGTTTATAAAGAAAAATGCAAATTTTGTTGTTCTTTATATATGTATGGAGACCCCATGAAGAATCCAAACAAAGCAAAAGGTGCCTTTTAAAAGAAGAGAGAACAGGGAATGGGTGGTCAAGCTGCACCTTTACTTCCATCAAGGCCCACACTCTTTCTATCTACCACAGATAACCCTTTATGCATCGTGGTCTAAAATATTCAGCAAGAGAAAAAATAATCTTGTAAATAATGACAGAGGTAGAGATGGAGATGGAGAGACACAGATAGAGCAATAGAGATCGAAATATAAAAGAGTTGGAAAAGAAATAGAGTAAGTATTTAGGTTACTCAGTATAAGCACAGAATGTTAGAAGCTTTAGTGATCACCTGGTCTAACCACTTTACTTACACGTATGGAAAAGGGGACCCAGAGAGGGTAGTAGAAAGGATTACTGACTAATAAACGGCAGAATGTTGCCTCTGTTAGTTACCCAACTGTTATCAATGTTACAAGGGGGAAATGACTGTTTAGCAATATCAAAGGAATACAAGGACCAGGGAAATAACCTAACAGAGTAGGGCTGGCCACATAAAGTACTATATCAGGCCTTTGGGACATGGAGGGGTAGGGTAGAGCCAGAGACTGTGTGACTCATCTAAAGAGCATAGTACTATTTAGCTCAAGTGGATTTTTGTCTTGTAATACAGGCCTGGTGTTACTGAATATACTGAATTTCCAAGAGAAATCAGAAATTTAAACTTTTAGTAGACAACCACTGATATTAATTGTTGGAAACTAACGCAAGTCTTTTAACTCCCATGCAGACCTAACCTATCTGTAGCACAGACACTGCCTACAGATTGCTAGCTCGTGAACCCTGGTCCACAGCACTTCAACTGTCCTCAGAAACATTTTTTTTGAGATCCAATTTTGGGAATTAGGTTTTTCTATGTTAAGATCTTCTCTTTGCCCCAAAATCAGCACATCTGCCTACACATATATATTGGCATTGAGCACCCCAAGGAAAGAAAATGTGTAAAATTTTCTTCAGGAGCTTGTGAATGGCCCAGGGACTGCTTTGGGAAGCTCTGTCTTTAGAGAACTTGGGGGGATAACTCCCTCTGCAAACCGGAGGGTGTTAGATGCCACTTCCTGTGCACTGCCTGTGTCAAGCAGGACAGCACAGCACAAAGAACACGGGGAAATTCAACCTCCTCCAGACCTTCCCACTCACATGCTCCCTGGATTCCTCGTACCTGGCTCCTTTTGAAATGCCTGCTGTCCCTGTTATTCGTCAGTCATTAATTCATTCAGTAAATAAATGATTATGGAGTGCCACAGTGAACCCAGCAAAGCCTGTATCCTCGTGGAGCTTAAGTTCTGGAGGCAGAGAGAGCAATCGATGGACATTGCCCTGTGCTGGCACACGGTGAACAGGTGCTCCCCAGAGGAAAGGCTCTGACTTGCAGTGTTTGATGCTTTCTGTGGTATAAATGCTGCTGTGATAGCTGCTTTCAGCAAAGTTGGGAGAGGTGTTCAGTGGCACACCAGAGTACATGTTCCCCACACAGGTAAGACAGGTGTAAAAAACCTCAAGAGCATCAATAATAGCAAAAGGTAGCAAAGTAATTAGCAAGTGATGGGTTTTGAGTATTATTACCTTGTTTTTTAATTTAATCCATTGTAAGTTTACATAATTTAGTTTTGGTTTTTTGTTTGTTTTTTTTTTAAATATTTTTATTGAATTCAGAGAGGAAAGGAGAGGGAGAGAAATAGAAATATCAATGATTAAAGAGAATCATTGATTGGCTGCCTCCTGCACACCCCTCACTGGGGATCGAGCCCACAACCTGGGCATGTGTCCTCGATTGGAATCGAACCTGGGACCCTTCAGTTCACAGGCCAATGCTCTATCCACTGAGACAAACCAGCTAGGGCTACATAATTTAGTTTTTAATAATGTCCATATTTATAACAACTCACTCCAAAATTTTAGGAAAATGACAATGTGGTTCTCCTGACCTAGAACAAGCTGGCTCTAGCACACCAATGCAGATAGAGAAATAAATAGATTTTTAAAATATAATATAAACAAAGGGTAAATTAAAGAAAAATAAGGGAGAGAAAGAAATAAAGAATAACACAGGAGGTTGTCCATTGGAAGAAGCCTACAAATCAAAAACTCTGAGGCCAACCCAGTTGCTCAGTGGTTAGAGCATCAGCCAGCAGACGGTTTGAAGCTTAGGGTTTGATTTTCAGTCAAGGGCTCCTACATCAGTTGCGGTTCCATCCCAGGTCCAGGTCAGGGTACATTTGGGAAGTAACCAATCAATGTGTCTCTCACATGGATGTCTCTCTCTCCCTCTCTCCCTCTCTCCCTCTCTCCCTCTCTCCCTACTTCTCTCCCTCCCTTCTACTAATAGAAAAAATATTGCCCCTTGAAGATTTAAAAAATAACAAAAATTAAAACTCTGAGGCTAGAAATGGCCATCCAATGACAGGATGTCTTCTACCATATACCTGTGTAACATAATCCATCAATATTTTAACACTTCCTATGATGGCAGCTCACTGCTAAAGTATCCCATTCTATCTTTGGATATTTCTGACAAGAAAAAGAACTTGCTATCATTAAGCTATTCATCTATCTTCTTAAAGTTGTGGTTTTTAAATTGAGCTTTGTTAAGTCTTAGGAATTCTACAAATGGGCCGCAAAGATCTCAGATGCCTCAAATTCTGATAAAGCGAGAGATCGGAAGGCTGGATAGAGGGGCACTCTGCAGCTTCTGCTTCTAACAAAGTAGTTGCATAAATTATTTAATTCTATATTGGCAACCTCTGTAAGTTTGTATTTGAGTTAAAACCAGAATGAAACCCACTGCTATAATTATATATACTTATTACTTATTATATATACTTACTAGTATATATGGCATACTTGCACCAATTTATAAATTTTCACAATGATGTATACCCTTATATCAGTGAGAACAGGCTAGATCCAGTAACAAATGATCCCCAACAACTAAGTGATTTAATATGACACAAGTTTTGTTCTCTTTTATGCAAATGTACTCCTCGCCCAGGTGACACTGCTCACTTTTGCTCACTTTAATTCGTCATGGAAATTCACAAGGTAACACGTAACTTCAAGGAAGAAGCAGAGAAGGGCATACTTCCTATACTCAGAAGGAGTAGAAGTGAAAATATTATCAAGCAGCACTAATATCTACTATAACCTTCTAATTAGCCTTTACTATTTATACCCACCTAATAACTTTAACCAGGAACATACACAATTAGGTCTTTAAAAGTACCTCATGAAATTCTGATATTTATCACTATATCCATTCTTTATTCCCTATTGAACAAGACATGCCTTTCCTCCACTTATAAATTTGACTTTTAACACTTTCAAAGAGGTTATCAGTGACTACAATAAATGGAACTTAAATGTTGCCATCTGAGTATAAAACCTTCAGAAAGAAACCACAAGTGGCAAAATTAATTCTTAGTAGAAATAGCCCACTCCAAAAGTTATGTACCTGAGTCTATCTGGGGACTTCCAAGTTCAAGCAAAATAACTAGTGTGCAAAGCCAGGAAAATATGAATGAGTAAAAAAGAAAGAAAAACGCATTAATGTGCAGCCACTCAAGCGTTATTCCTGTTGCGAAGGTGAGTGTGATGCTCCACATTTCCAGCTAAAACCAAGTTACCCTCACACTTTACTAACACAAATAAATGCCGAATGCCAGAATCTTTCCTTCTCCCTCCCCCTCCCCCTCCCCCTCCCCTTCCCCTTCCCCTTCCCCTTCTCCTTCTCCTTGTCTCTTCTCTTCTCTTCTCTCTTCTCTCTCCTCTCCTCTCCCTTCCTCTTCTCTCTCCTCTCCTCCCCCTTCCCCTCCCCTTCCCTCTTCTCCCTCTCCTCCCCTCTC
>NW_005871111.1:4446812-4448122 GCF_000147115.1 Myotis lucifugus | reverse complement strand
TCTCAACTGCTCTACCTCAATTTGGGGGGTGGTGGGAGCTTCTTAACATTCCAGCATAACCCTCTAGGACAGGATGGGTAAACTATAGCCTGTGGACAGAAGCCAACTTACACCTTGTTTTCATGACTGGTGAGCTGGGAATGGCTTTTACATTTTGGAAGGTTCATAAAAACAAAAAGAATGACAAATATGCAATAGTGACCATATGTAGCCTGCAAAGCCTAAATTATTTACTATCTGGATCTTTACAGAAAAATTTGCCTATTCCTGCTCTAGAATGTAAAGCCCCATATTGATTGTATATCTATGCTTCAAGTTCAATAATTCCATGAAATCCTATCAGGATGTTAGGAAGCACAAACAAATATATATATTGCAAGGAAGCATCTCAAGAACTTATAGATACACCTAGCTCCTAGAGACAACTTTTCCAAAGTAAGAAGTTTTGTGAATTTCTGGGAAATATGGACTTTAAGAAAGAAAATTTTCCTTTGTATGAAGAGGTTGTTAAAAATTCCCCAAGTGGCAAAATTAGCAATTCTTCTGTAAACCAGGCATTCCTCTGTGGAGATGAGTACAGAATATGTTATGGTAATCCAGATGTAAAATGTGCTGAAATTTTAATAGTCAGATTTTCATAAAGATGATACTATCATCATGTAGGAGTTTTCACAATCAGTTCCGGAAAGATGTAGTATATAAAAAGAATGAATAGGAAATTGTTATAAAATCTCAGGAAAAGGAAACTAAGAGAGAAACTCTTAAAGCTTTCAGGACAGAAAACAGAAACCTCACCAAGATGCTGTTGAGATAGAGAGATGAAGAGATAGATAGATAGATAGATAGATAGATAGATAGATAGATAGATATAGATAGATAAATGTTTCCAAGAATATTATAGACAAAAGTACAGATGAATGACTCTTTCAAGATGTGACTCTATAAATTAGGATGTAGTTTACTTCCAATAACAGAAAATCCAATGAACAGAAAAAATAAGACATTAATTGTTTACTTATACCTGGGAGAGGCAAACCAGGGTTCATTCTGCTGCTCAACAGCATCATCAGGAACCAGCCTCTTTCCATCCTTGTTCTCCACCACTTCAGTGTGCTCGCTTTTTGCCCTATAGTCACAGCATGACTACTACAGTTCCATAAATAGTATCATTTCACCAATATCCCAAGAAAAAAGTAAAGGGAAGTAAACTGTTTTTCTTGGAAGGTCTTTAACAGTCTTTACCTTAAGTATTTTTTTGCCATACAGGGTCAGATACAAGTATTTGGCTTTTCAACTTCAAGTGTAAAGGG
>NW_005871111.1:4410156-4446488 GCF_000147115.1 Myotis lucifugus | reverse complement strand
TGATATTGGGGAATTTCATTGAGAAATAACTACATCTCTTCTAGCATCACTATGAGAGATAGAACGTATTGCCTGCACACCAGCCCAACTCATATTCAGGGTCATTAGCACAAAATCTACCAAACAGGGTTTGCTGTAAGATGAGATTATAAATTGACAAGAATGGTTTTAAAAAAGAGAATGTACTAGTGCATGAATTGGATATATGTGGAATATTTTTCTTAGAATATTCTTTTCTTAGAATATATATATATATATCAATGATCTCATCTCTAAAAATATATGAATATATTTTAGAACAATCCTGTAAAAATGACTTTAGGGAAAATTTTTACCTTACATAAGAAATTCAATCTTATTCTTTTATATTTCCATATAATTAACCCTTTAATAGTGTTTGCATACATAGCCCTGTCAGTATTTTTATAAGCAGTACTATCCAATTTACTTAAAAAGTATAATCACCAGATTTAATTCCTAATAAATTTAAACAGCTTTCTTTAAGCAAACTCACATTAAAATATTTACTATTTCTCATCATTAAGAATTTTTTCGAAGTATCTTTTGTATAGTTTATTGTGTAATTTTAAATATGTTTATTTAAATGACATCAACAATAAAGCCCATGACCATCTTTTATCTTCACACCAACCATGTGAAAGATGCTCTAGTTAGGAAAAAAACAAACAACAACAACAAAACACACACACACAAAAAAAACCCACAACACAACGCAGAAGACAGTTCTTGGCCTGAAGGAATTGACTAGTTTAATAAAAAGAGCGGGGGCGGGGGCGGGGGGGGGACTGAATTCTGAGACTTGGTATCTATTTCTATTTAACAATTTCATTCATTTCCAAAAATTACCATCACCATATATAAAAGGCACTGAGATAAAGGTGGAGAAAATGAATGCTTGTACCTTCATAGATTCACTGCTTAGCAAAGACAACTGTAACACCAGGTTTAAAGTGATAAGTAGAATAAGGGGAACATGAACAATTCCAAAATGTTACAACAGTGGAGCTCATGGTGACCAAGCACGGAAGGAAGAAGCTATGGTGCTCATATTGGATTAATAAGATGTTAGAGTCAACAGAAGTAAAAGGCATGTGATGAAACTACAGGGACTTAACATTGAGATATGGGTAGGTATTAATCAAAAAGATGCGAGTTCAGACTTTATTTGCAGGCAATGGAGAGTCATCAACCTTTTTTTTTTACAGGGGAGTTAGATCATCAGTCAGAACTGGGGTCCAGGAAGAAAAACCTGGTCAGCTGAATTTGTGATGAGAAGGCTGTAGGCTCAGAGACCAGTGAAAAGAGTACTGCAAATAAATGAGGTATACTGAAGTGATGGGGGTCTGAACCAGTACAGGCACAGTAGGACAATAAGGAAGGGTCAGAGGGGAGAGAGAAAGGCACCTATTCTTACCCTTGGCTGCTTTCAGAATTACCTGTGCAATATTTAAAATGCAGACATATAGCAAAAAAGAAGAATATGAATTCTGCAGAAGAAGAATCAAGAATGATAGATACACATAAGAAAAGATGCTCAGCCTCATTAGATATCAGGAAAATGCAAATTAATATCACTATGAAAACAAAACTTGGGTACTAATAAGTGAGCATAGGGGTATGGAACAACCCAAATCCCCATGCATGACTGTTGGCATAAATTAATATAACCACTATGAGGAAAAAACAACCTTGGCATTATTTTGCAAAGTTGAAAATATAAAGTTCAACAATTCCACTCATAGATACATGCCCTAGAGAAGCTATTTAGCATGTGTACCTGGTCGAAAGAAAGAAAGACAGAAAGAGAGGGAGGGAGGGAGGGACGGAGAGAGGAAGGAAGGGAGGAAGAGGGAGGAAGGGAGGGAGGAAGGGAGGGAGGAAGAGGGAGAGAGAGAGAGAGAGAGAGAGAGAGAGAGAGAGAGAAAGGGAAGACGGAAAGAAGTGGGGGAGGGAAGTACAAAGGGAGGGGGGAAGAGAGAGAGAGAAAGAGAGAGTGAGAGAAACAATCTAAGTCTCCATCCATTGGAGAGTGGATGAATAAATTAAGCTATGGTCATAAGTATAGTACTAATAGTCATAAGTCCA
This sequence comes from Myotis lucifugus, assembly GCF_000147115.1. Taxonomy (NCBI): domain Eukaryota; kingdom Metazoa; phylum Chordata; class Mammalia; order Chiroptera; family Vespertilionidae; genus Myotis; species Myotis lucifugus. Next base: position 4,444,382 of record NW_005871111.1, on the reverse strand, counting down.
ATGTATAGATGGATATCAAACCATAAAGGAAAATAAAAAGCGTGCAAACATTATATGCAATATGATGAATTTTACATAAAATTCAAACATTTGACCATTCATTGTTTAGGAAGACACATATATGTAATAAAATTATAATGAAATCTAATAGAAAAAGAAGTATAATATTTGGAATAGATATTACCCTTGAAGGGAGGGAAAGGAAAATGATAGACCAGGAATACAGTAGTACTCTTATCTGCAAGGGATATATCCCAAGCCCCCACTCCCAGTAGATGCCTAAAACCAGGGACAGTACCAAACCCTATATATACTGCTTTTTTCCTATAGATACATTCTTATGATAAAGTTTAATTATAAATTAGACACAGTAAGAGATTACCAATAATAACTAATAATAAAATAGAACAATCATAAAAATAAAATAAAAAGCAAAGACCTAGAAAAGTAGATTTTAAAAAATATACTGTAATAAAAGTTATGTGATGTGGTCTCTCTCTCAGAAAACTACCATGGATTTCTTTTTCTTCACAATTTGAGTGAGAGAAGATTCCTTCTTACCATAGACCTTAGCAACCTTAACATATACGTTTTCTTGTTAAACTAAGAACTTTCAGGAAGCACTTTACGGATTCTTTTCAGCATAGCAGAATTGCCAGCATTACTGCTTTTTCACTTTTGGGCCATGATTAAGTAAAATAAGGGTTACTTGAACACAAACACAGTGATCCCGTGACAGTCAATCTGATAACTGAGGCAGCTGCTAATGACTCATGGGCAGGCCGCATGTAAAGTGTGGAAACTCGGAACAAAGGGATGATTCCCATCCTGGATGGAACAGAACAGAATGGCTCAAGATTTCATTACACTACTCAGAATAGCACGCAATTAAAACTTATGAACTGTTTATTTCTGGAATTTTCCATTTAATATTTTCAGACTGCAATTGACGGCTGGTAACTGAAACCTCGGAAAGTGAAACCATGGAAAAGGGGGAAGGCTAGTTTATATAAGAGACTCCGGCTCTATTGGTAATGTTCTCATTTTTAAACTGGGTGGTAGCTAAATGAAGTCATTTATCCTATTTGTACCTTATTTTTCTATTTCCTACTGTATTTATTCTTCAATATCTATGATGAATCTGGCATAATACAAAACATGGATATTGTGACCCCAACTTATCCAGAGATGCATTTCAGGAGCGGAATGCTCTGAGGGCTCCACAGGTGACTCTCATGGATGCCAGGATGAGAACCACTGTCCTCGGAAGGCAAAATTGGCAAGAGAGCAACAATTTTAGGTTGGAAGATAGGAGGATAAAATGACACTCAGTTTTGAGCTTCTTTTTCTAGAAAGAGAAACAGGTACTTTTATAATCAAAATAGGGAATTCAGAAGGAGAATTGAATTAAGGGGAAGAACTATGGACAAGATACATTTAAGGGACAAGTAGGACCAAGATCACTTGTTGAAGGTAACTAGATAAAGCAGTTAATTTTTCAGGTAATTTTCATTAAATGAAGAATTTTTATTTGTCTAAAGATCAAAACTGGAGAAAGTAGATTTCTTTGGGAGGTAGCATCCAGCCCCAAGAACTATTATATAGAATCTATGCTACTTTCCCAAAACAATGAGGCAAGAGAACTTGTTAAACTGCTTTAAAATTAACATTTTTTAAAATCAATCATAAGAGGATTAGAATTGCCCTAACCTTCAATCTTACTACCAAGGGGTAGCCCCGTGCTTATCTGCATTGAAAGGGATAATTGTTGCTATGGTAATTACTCTCCTACAGTCTTAAGCAAGAATAAAAAGGCTGTTGTTGATAAATGACACACCACATTATGCTTTCCAGGGGCAGCATGAGCTGTGTGCCATGTGCCTGCGGTAGAATTGGAGTCACCATTACAGGACAAGTGTCCTGTCCTCTGTTCTACACTCATCTCTCCTCAGTGGATTACGCACAAGCTGTAGGGTTTGCAAATTATGGTCAGGCTACCTGAAATTCTTTATTATGATTCCTAGTAGCTGAATGGATTCTGAAGCTCTAGGGAAAGTAATTCTCCTGGCTGGGCACCCCCATGCATCACTATTAACTGTGACTTATCTTATGGGGATATAAGCAAGAGTCCAAAAGTAAATCAGTGCTGATCAAATTCTTCACTTATCCTGCTCTTTCCTCAGAGCTAAAAGTGGATGAGGGAATAATTATCACTGTAATTATTTCAATTAGTACATCTTTGGAGCAATCACTGATTGTCAATATTCCATATGCATTACATTATTTATTATACCAAAACATTGAGGTAAATATTATCCTCACTTTGCAGATAAAGAAAGTAGGAATCAAAGGGATTAATTATATTTCCTGTCATCTCACTGTTATCAAGGAGTAGAGGCTGAAATAAAACCTAAAACAGAGGAGTTAAAAATATTTTAAAACCAATGTAGTTCCATCTCACTTAACACCTATGTCCTTACTCTGCCTCTGTAACTACTGTTATGGTAATTCTCATGGCCCCATTGAAGATCTTGTACTAATACACATTTCTGACCTCTGTATGAGAAAGCAATGATTCAATGAATCATTATGACTTCATATTTTACTTTAACCACAAAATGAAATTACTTGAATTTCAAATAGTGCATATCCTAACTTACAACATTTGAAGCTCCACTTCTTTTTTTCTGTAGTGAATTATTGAGATTGGTTCCAGTCATTCAAGGAGATGCATATGATTATTCAGAGGCAGAATCCATTCTTCATCTTAAAAGATATTTCCTTCTGTATGTCTGAGAAAATGGGGAACTAGCCAACTCAAATATACTACAGAGAGAAGAGCTCTCTGTACCTCAAATATAGGATCTTGACTGCACTTTCACCCTAATCTCTGTCTCTAAAAGATAAATATTGTCGCTATTACGTCTACCTTTTAAAGTCTGATCAAATCTGAAAATAATCACTTATTTGCCCCCTTAGCTCCAATGAAGTATCTGACAGCAAAGACCTTTTCTAACCAAATCTTTCAGGGTTTTTTCTCTATCAGTCTCCTGCTATATATGATACCTCCCTTATTGCTTTCCTTCTGAATTGTTTTTCTTAACCTGATTTCTCTGTAACTGTACATTCCTGGGGCCATTCTTTCTCTAACTTATCTATGATAGCAAACATTTCTCTCCTATTTACAGAATAATTAAAAACAACACCAATACAAAGGAGAATGAGCAAAGAGATATCAGAGAAAGGCATATTAGTAAGCATCTGAGACTCAGCAATGCAAATAGCAAAGTCATTCAGAATGAGCTCTGAAGTTAGACTAATCTCTGTGGTGCCAGCTCTATCGGAGGATTATAGATACCCAGCCTGTTGTACTTAGGAGTGATCATGTGACTAAACAAAGTTCTAAAGCCATCATGTGGTTCTATCGCTTTTCTTCCTGCTATGACAACCATCAATCTTCCAGGTGAAGACTATTCTGCAAGACTAATCCCAGAGTGAAATCTGCATGTAGCACAATGGCATCCAACTCGTAATGAACATGCAGCGTGAATAAGAAACAAACTACATTGCGTTTAGTTTTGGAAACCACTGAAATTTGGGGGTGTTTTATTACTGCAGCATGCCCTAGCCTATCTTAACTCTTACTGTCCCTTGCTTTACTGAGCTCACAGCCCAGTGGTAGGGAAGGACCTTAAGCAAATAACAACACAATGAATAATAATACTTCAAAGCTTCAATTTCTTTGAATGCGTAACATAGATGTATTGCAGAGAACTTAAGTAGACAATGTATGTAAAGTTCTCAGCTTTTATACACATGAGTATTAAACATCTATAATATGACAAGCTCTTAAATAGATGAGGGAAATATGGTTCTGGCCTTTGAGTTATTTCCCAATATTTATAGGAAAGACACAAAAATAACAAAACAAAACACATTACAGTTCTGTGCATACGTTGCTGGGAACACAAGAAAGGAACAGATTACTAGGTAAAGGGACAGTATCAAGAATGAAGGAGGGAAGAGAAAAGGGCATGAGAAACAAAGTGAAAGCCTGAAAAAAGGCCACAGCACTGTAGAAAAATGACAAGTAATTTAATAAAGCTAAAGAATAGGACATAAATAGGAAACAAGACACCAGAGAAGTCATTTGTGCAGAGTCCTGGGGTGGGGAGTGGGGGGCACTGATGTGCCCGGCCAAGCCTTCGGTTTTATCGCTCAGGAAGCTACTGAAGAATTTTCAACTGGGAAGTAACCGCAGCCAGGTTTGTATTCCAGAAGCATCCTCAGGAGGCAGGGTTGAGGGTGAGAGAGTCTAGAGCAGAGCACAGTTGGGAGGCAGTGGAGACATTCTAAATGAGGTATGATGAGAGCAAAACCAAAGGCAGTGACAGCTAAGCAATGAATTTAGCTTTGTTTTCTGGTAAGTAAAGCAGAAGAGCCCTGATCTACCTGACAAGAGAAATCTTACAGATTTAGCTGGACAAAAATTTTCCTGAGGTGTTAGCCTTTTAAGAATGATGGTAGTATGTGGGTTTTTATAAAATGTAAGTCAAGTGGCACAATGAAAACACCTTCAATTACAACTTTGCAAAAGATATTTTTATCATATATGTTATTGTGAGAATGAATTGTGCATATTTGTTGAAAATTTAGGAAGGTTAAATATGTCAAATAAAATGCATAAATAATCTAAATAATCCAACTACCAAAAGATAACTATCATTAATTTTTAGAGGATAGTCTTTTAATCTCTTTTGTTCATTCATATATATGTACAAAATACAGACACAATTATGTTTTTAAAGAAAAGCATATTTATATACAAAATCTGGCCAACATGTCAATAAGAATTGCAATAATAAATAGAGAGGGGGGCTAGAGTTTGACATATCACAGTTGGAAAATAATAAAACCAATTCATGTGTACACACCAATGACTTCAGACTCCTCAATAAACCACACACACACACACACACACACACACACACACACACACACACACTGACACACACACACTATACTTTCAAATATTAAAATAGTCTCACTTTCATATTTAAGGCTCAAGACCTTCAGGTTAAAAGTTAAATCTTAAACTGAATTCAAAGCTCTTCTATTCCTCTGTTACCAGTGAAACCAGACTTGGGCTGTGAATGAAAAATGAGGCTTCCTCACACCATCTCCCTCCTCTTAAATACTAACTCATCCAAGGCAGGGGAGGATAAAAGGGGCAACTCTCTCCTAATTTAACTGGGAGAGATAGGCATCCTCCCCCTGGTTCTTCTCCTGGTTATTGTTTCTCTGCTTAATAATGACACATTGGCTTTGGACGCCTTCCATGTAGCAGGCATCTCAATAACCTCTCTTTCACTGGGCCTCTCTTCCCAAACACTGTTCTCCTCAGAAGATAACCATCTCTGCAGGGTACAAAGTCACCTCGGTTCTCAGCTTTGGGCCTCAGTTGCAAGTCCAGACAACCAGAAAAATCTCACATAATATACTGTTTTATGAATATGCTTATACAGGTTTTCTGTTTTGTTACAAAATTATTTTTCAAATTATAATTTTATAAAAATTATTTTTATAAAACTTATTTTAGAGCAAGACTGATTACAAAACTAGAATTAAATCGTACACAGGATACTGTATCTTGTTTTTATCTTATTTATACTAGATCATATGCATTTTCCCAATTCACTCAATACTCTTCAAAAAAAAGGTCTTTATGATTTTAATCATTAGTACAATATTCTCTCAAATTAGACAATTGTTTCCCATTTTTGCCCACTTTTCTGAAAAATCTTTGGTTACTACCTTAAATTAAGTGAAATTGAGTATAAACCTTTTATGGTTATTGATACAATTGACGATTTACCTTTTATGGTTATTGATACAATTGACGATTTACCTTTGAAAAAAATATTGTACCAATTTATATTTTTAGTCACAATTTAAAAGATTCCTTCTGAAACCTTTTCTGAATTATCAATTTGGTAGCAAAAATATGGTACCCTCTTGTTTAAAGTTGCATTGTTCTGATTGCTATGGAGAACTAATGTATTTTCAAATGTTTATCAGCTGTTATTCAAATGTTTATCAGCTGTTAGGGTTTTGTATAATCACACTCTCCACCCCTCCCCCCACACACATACTACATACACACCCGCAGCCTCTCTCTCTCTCTCTCTCTCTCTCTCTCTCTCACACACACACACACACAGTACATTAATAATCACTAAAAATGAAGCAGGAATTACAATAACAAAAAAAATAGTTTTCCTAATGTTTAGGCTGATCAGAAAAGAAGACAGGTTTAGATAACAATTGAAAACCCCAAGATTCTACTAAAATTAAAACATAAGCAGCAGAGGTGCATCCAAAGAAAAGAAAAAATAAAGAAAAAGCTGACCTGTGTTTTTTTTTCTCCCAACTTTTAAAAATACAATATGTAAATCCTCCCCTCTCAGAACAGAGTGAGAAATGGGGAAACTGGCCAAGGTTACTCCAGCTGAAGTCTTTTATGTGGAAGCATGAGACAGGGAAGTAGGGCCCATTCCTTCCATAAACCATATGTGCCAATGATTTTATTGATTGCCTTTATGTTCCTGGCCCATTTTTTCCAGGGGAATAGAATTTTTCTTAAGAGAACATTTCATTTAGTAAGGATCATATACACATCAAATGTTTTTTTTCCCCACTTTATTTTTTAGCTTATAACTTTATTGAGCAGAAACTCTTAGTATCCCAATGAATCTTTCTTTAAAAAAAACTTTTTATTTTAGAATAAATTTAGATTTACAGAAAATTTGCAAAAAACATCACAGAATTCCACTATACACCCCATCCATTTCCCCACTAATTTGTTTTACTGTTCTAGGATCCAATCCTAAATACCATATTGCATTTAATTTCAGTTTGATTTTTAATTTTAGTTTTACTCATTTTTGTTTAATCTAAAGAGCCAAGAGTGTTCAAATCCTTATTCCAAACTGATCAATTGTTTGATAAATAATTGTGTTCTCCAGTGACTTGAAATACCAACTAATAAATAACTTTCAAATGGATATTTCTTAAATTAAATTCCTACAAAAGCAGAGATGCAATATTTTTAAATTTTTATTTATTGATTTTAGAGAGAGATAAAGGAGAGAGGGAAACATTAATTTGTTGTTCCATTTATTTATGCACTCATTGGTTGATTCTTGTATGTGCCCTGACTAGGGATCAAACCTGAAACCTTGGTATATTAGAATGATGCTCTAAGCAACTGAGCTACCTGGCCAGGGAAGAGATGAGATATTTAATTTTGATTCTAAAAGCACAAAATATGTGCTCAAAAATATGTGTTTGATGAAGAATGAATATATTTATTCTAGAAGGCACAATAATTTTAGTATAGCCATGCACTTTCTGATAACCTAGAAGAATCAAGCTATTTCATAAGTAGGTATTTATAGCTGGCATATTTGTAATAGCCTATAGCTGGGGAGAACTTAAATCCCAACCAATGGGAACCTGGATAAACAAATCGCAGTATGTTCATGCAGGAATAAAAAGAAAAGGCATTAAGTTGAGTGTATGTAAAAGAATACATATTGTGTGAGTCAATTTATATAAAATTCTAAAACTACAAATTAAGAAAGGAGATCAGTGCTTGCCAATGCCTGGGGAGGAGGAAAGAATAGACTGCAAACCAGCAGGAGGAAAGTTTTTAGAATAACAGAAATATCTTGATTGTTGTGGTAGCCACACAAGTGAATATGTCTGTCAAAAATAACCAAATTGTAGACTTTAAGTGAGTATAATTTATTGTTCATAAGCAATACCACAGTAAAATTGTTTAAAAAATATTGTAGACAGTACACAAAATAATACATTGGTTATAGGCGTATATATAACCACTCATCCTTGATCAATTTATGTCATCTTTATAAATTTCTGTTTTCCTGTGTTCTCTACATCACACACACATACACATACATACATATTTACACACTCCCATACAGATGCTATGATAGTGTGCTGCAAATAAATTTAGTTATAGGGACAAGGGAGCCAAAAAGATTCAAATACTGTACCAATCTAGCAAACTAGAGGAAGAGAATGATGATATGTCTCTTGAGCAGTTTCTGTCAACCAGCAGCTGCCTCAAGCAAGGCTTTGGTGAGCAACGTCCTTTAGTCAATTCATAACTGAATTTTCCATCAGGTGCCCAGAGTACCACAGCCCTTCTGTTCACCTGGCTCTCTACCCTGGGTATTGCCCAAGCTCAAAACTTGGCCTTCTGCATTGTTCTGTCTGAATTCTAAGCCTTTGTTTCAGAACCCAAATATACCCCCAGCTTCTAATATCATTGCAATGTTGAAGGCTCACAAGTCTATTTTCCACATCTCTCCCCTGCTACCAGTGGTACACACTATTTTCCAAATTCTATCCAATTCAAATTCACTATTTCTAATCATATCTGTTTCCAATTCTCTTTCATATTCTTTAATTACTGCCAAGGAAATAAAAATTACTCTGAAGTTGTCTTTAGTTCAGTCTCCACTTTTTAAAAATTATAATTCCTGCCAATTTGACCTTCAGGTCGTAATTTGCTATCAATGGCAGTGATTCCTTGAAACTACAGAGGACCTTCTCCCCTCAGGAAAATACCACACTGTACACAACATTTCTAACAGAGTTTTGCATATGAGTTCCATGGGACTCCCATCCCCAACCAAAAACGTATGGATCTCTACAGTGTTTACTTCTAAAATCCTGTTTCTCTGTTGTGGCTCTATCTCCAGCGTTCCAGAACCCCTTTCCAAGTACTTTACAGATATTTGTTATTTTATGCTGCACAAATATCTCAAATTTGCGATGTTCAAAATTCAACCCACCATCTCCTCATCCCAAATTGCACCTTTGTCTTCAGTGACTAAAATTAATGAAAATAGTTTAAGTCATTAAATAATAGTTAAAATAACTAATTAAAATAGTAACTTGAATATTATTATTGATTTCTTTCTCCCCACACCCCTCACATCTAAATGATCATTATGATGGCCTGACATAATTGAAAATGGTGTAAATATAGATTCATTTGCCAATGTGGTAAATATATTTCTAACGCCTGGCCTATATATACACTCAAGTCTTTTCTGTATGAATGTAAAACGAGTGATTCATTCCTTTTCAGTTTCGTCACAAATACTCCATATCCTCAATGCCTCATTCTTGGATTCCCTCAGGGGCCTCCTAACTCTCTCCCTGTTCCCAATCTATTTCTAGCTCACCATGTCTTAAAATAGATTTCTCTCTTTCTTCACCAGGCCCCTACAGAAACTTCAGCATCCTTACCCTCGTTCTTAAGTCTTTCTATTCCTGGCACAGCCTTTCCAGGGTCCACTGGACCTTTTAGAAAGTATTTTCTAGTCAAATAGAAAATGAAGAGATGACAGAATAACTGGTTAAGGCTTTACACTTTCCTCACCTCCCCCTCTCCCCACCCCAACCCCCTGCTGTTATCTGTGTTTTCCTGGGGGACTTTATTTTCTTTAAATATATTTTTAATTATTTCAGAGAGGAAGGCAGAGGGAGAGAGAGATAGAAACATCAATGATAAGAGAGAATCCTTGATCTGTTGCCTCCTGCACGCAAAACTGGAGATCGAGTCCACAATCCGGGCATGTGCCCCAACCAGGAATTGAACTGTGACCTCCTGGTTCATAGGGCCACACTTAACCCCTGAGCCATACCAGCAGGGCTTACTGGGGGACTTTAGAATAGAGCTTCCAACCAGTATACCACTATATATAATTCTGTACAGGAAGCTGAGATATGCATCCTCTCCCCCCGCTCCATGATAGCCAAGCAAGTCCCAGAACCAAAAAACAGCATTATCTATGTACCTTAAGTGTTCCCTACACATATTAACATTTCCAACACGTGTAATGATAAAAAAAACATTTGAGAAACATTTCAAATACAAAAATAGGCCCTCGAGAGTCTAAAAACAATGAATTTGCATACTAGCATTTTACTGTCTGGGGACTTCAATGCCACCAACCTCTATTTAAAACCTAGATGATTAAGGCCCATTACCTTTGGAAGGAATTTGTCAAAGTTGGCTTAGGGCCAAGAGGAGCGACAGCGGCTGAGAGATGCTGCCTCTCACAGTCATGCAACTCTGGCGGGGCCAGGCCTGGAGTGTCCTCATCTGAAGGAGTCCAGTAGGGAAACGACATCAAGTCAGTCACTAACCTGGAAGAGGACCCGGGAACTTCAAAAGGAAATCCTCAGAGCAGAGGCTGGAAGCCAGGAGCAGAACCCAAAAGTGAGTCAGAGGAAATGCCCTAAAAGGTCAGACCTCGGGGAAGGAAGCGCGAGATGCCAAACCAGCAGAAGGCTGAGAGGGCTGAGATCAGAGATGAGTCAATTCAGCTGTTCTTGAGGCCAAAACAAGGCTCTCGTTTGAGGGTTAGTCCTTCTTTACTAAAATCAAATGAACTAAATGTAACTCTTTGTCAAAAACTAAATCATCCAGTATGTTATTTTCGCCCTTCGTAATGGCCCTGTGTTGTTGTTTATCCGGGTTCACATTTTCCCCCTACTCTCCTCATTTCTCTTCCGTATGTTCTTCATAGATTTTAATTTAGTGTGAATGCAACGGCAGCTTTCAAGTGTTTCCAGGTAGAGAAAAGAAAACAATTTAACTTGATTTAAATGTAAGTATATGTAATGATCTGTTATAAAGTGAAAATCTAGACTATTTCATTATCATAAGTATTGATTATTATTTGTATTACTAGTAGGGAACAGTTACTGAATTTTTTTTAACCTGTGTCATGTACTGTGCTAGGTAGCATTTATTCCTCACAATATCTACAGGAGGAATTATTAGTCCCAAACAGATGAGAAAACCCATGCTAAAAGAGGTCAAAAAAATTTCCCAGGATCCTAAAACTAATAAATGGCAGCAATGAGATTTAAACCTGGGATATGTCTAATTCCAAATCCTGCGTTCTTAATTATTGAACTAAGCTCAATTTTATTCAAAAGATTCTTATTTAAATCTGACCCACATAAAATGGGTCATCTGTTTCATGAACATCTGTCAGAGCACTGTAATATCAAATACCTTTGCTGGTGTCCTTGGGGGCAAAAGAAAAAGAAGAGTCGGACAGAGCTCAAGCCTTTCAGAATCCTCAAGTTAAGTTTGAAGGCACAGTCCATGAAATACAGTGAAAATTGGTCCAAAGTTATATGCAATCCTTGAGTTTGAGTCCTGGAGATGCCATAGCCTAGACATGTGACCCTGAGCAAGTTCTTCGTCCTGCGTGATATGGAGATCAAAAGGTTTTAAGCCTCACAGGGTGCTCTGAGGATAGAATGAGATACTACAGACCAGAGGTTCTCAACCTCAGGTGATTTCCTCCCCACCAGTATGTATTTGGGAATGTCTGGAGGCCTTTTTGGGAGAGAGGGAAGAGTGCTATTGAACGAGGCCAGGGATGCTGCTAAACAACCTATAATGTGCAGGTCAGAAACCCTCCACAACAACAAGGAATCATCTGGCCCCAAATGTGAACAGATGATTGAGAAATGCTATTGTAAACAAAGCATTTAGCAGAGTGTTGAAGGCACACAGTAGGCCCTCCCTATGGGCTCGTATTGCATTTACATGAAAAAGTAGGTAGTTAAGCAGCAAAAAAAATAAAATATAATTGTAAAAAAAAGTAGTAATTTTTAAACATAGCTCTTAAAGACAAAGACTTACAAGGCAATGTAATAGTGAGAGCTTAAGCTTAGGAGTCAGATGGACCAAGGTTTAAATCATAGCTCTGTGTGATACTGAATAAATTACCCAGACTCTGAACTTCTCCGTTGTCTTGTCTTTAAATGAAAATAAATATACCTACTTTCTTTTTTGCTGAATGTTAAATGAGATAATTTATGCATCTGGAACATAAAACTCTCAATATGTATTTTTTTTTAAATGTTAAGATATTGAGTCTTTAAAAGGACTTAAGTATAGAACTTGGATTGGTGAAAGGAAATAAAATCACCTCCTGTTGTATAGACTTAACCAAATTATTTAATCTGGTTGGTATTTATTATTTTCATCCTCCATCTATATAAATAAGAGGCTAATATGCAAAGTATCCCCTCAGGAGTTCAACTGGGAGACCTGGAGTTCGATCACTCACTATGACATGCGCTGACCACCAGAGGGTGGTGTGGAACAAAGGAAGGCCCCAGCTGGCAGCCCACCGCTGGGGAAGGAAGGCCCTGGCCAGCAGCCAGAAGGCCCCAATCGGTCAGGCCTAGGGACACTACCCATGCACGTATTTCATGCACCGGGCCTCTAGTATGAGTATAATAATGTCTCTATCACAAGGCTATAGTACGAATTCAATGAGAGAGCATTTTAGAACTTTGAGTAAGGTGCTTGGCACATGGTGAGAGCTCAAAAAAATACTAGTCACTGTTCCCTCAAAGAGAAAAAAGAAATGTTTTTTTAAAGGTACACAGGTTGAAATAAATAGTAAAAAATGACTGCTACAGCAGAAAGTCTGGACCAAGGAGAACTGGATGTTCTGTAATCTTTAAACACTCCACCTTGGAGAAGCCCTCTAACTGCATTTGAAAAGAAAGCCAGACACTGCATCTCTCTCTCACCACCCACCAGCTTTCATCAAATCTCCTTCTCCTTGGCCTACTGATATCACTATGACTTATCTAGGTTAAAAGAGAGTACAGCCCTTGGCTACAGTTACTGGAAAAATAAAAATTGAATTCTTCATCTACAAATTTAACTGCATTTTATGAGCATCCAAAAGATCCACAGCAATAACTATTAAAAAATGAGCTAAGCACAAGGCATGATTTATTAGAAGATAGTTGCCATCCTACATCTAAAAAATTATCATTAATAAGGTTTTATAACCATCTCTGAAAAATCACTGTTTGTCCGCAGTAATACCAAAGTTGAAATTACTCAGTTACTGGCTGCCACACCAAGGCAGATTATATCTAAAAGTATAATAAAGCCTATTTCAGAAAATACAGCTTCAATTTCAATGACAATAAGAAAATAGTCATAAACCACTCAATTCCAAGATATTAATTCGAAGGCCTTTTTAAATATCCTGTAGCATGTGTTTAAGATTATTTCTCAATCAAATGAAGGTAGTGTTTAGATCTCATTTACTTTAGTATTTCAGGTATGAAAGATATGTTCATATAGAAATCAAATTTTAAAAAACACACGTAACATATAACTTTACTGGTCTAAATGCCTTCATTAGCTCATTTTCCACTTGAACTTCCTCATTTGCTGCCATTTGGCCATTGATGATCTTGCGGCAAGTCTATTGGGTGTCTCTGATGTAGTTTCTGAATTTATTCTGCATTTTACTATGCCCAATATCTCCCCACATACCACATGACATGCTCAAAAACAACTTCATTCTCTTTTACAACCTACACATATTCTAAAGGCCTGACCTGTCTATGAAAAAATGAGTTACTTTTCACTCCTCTTCCAGAGAATGACAGCAGCCCTGTACTGGAAGCATCCACCTGATTCTGGGTCCCTCTAAACATAAATCACAACCGAAAAGCTTCTAACCTTTATAAATGACAGGATACACGCAGAAACCAGGAACACAACCTTTTATACTTCCTGCATCCATTTCCAATGTCACCCAATGCTATTAGCTTTCCTAAAACACAACGTTGGCAGGTCTCACCTCCAACAATCTCAGAGGTCTTCCACTGGCCTTCAGCTCACATTCAAGGCACAAAGTTCACATATGACCTCAGCCCACCTCTAAAACACAGCCCCTCTTCTATGTGGTCAATTACTTAGAATTAGATTGTTTGCTCACTGCCTTACACTGTCTGCCTTCAAATGTTGTGCTCTTCCACCTGCTCCGTGGACCACCCTCCCCTTTACTTTCCACTGACTCAAAACCTCACCACTCCCTCCCCTACTTGTTGCCTGAGGCCACCCATGACTATGGAGGACCATACAGTCTGGAGGTTGCAGCTCCGAATTCCCACAGACACCATGGTCAAAGTAACAAAAGTTGTGCTAAATGGAAGGAACCCAGACACTTAGAAAAAGTGATTTAAAAAAAAAGAATCTCTGTGAAGGTTATAGAGTTTGAACTACAGAGTTCCCTAGACGTTCCAGAAATCCAAAGCGGTAGCTACTCATTCACTGCCAGATATCTTCTCCTGACATCAACCAAAGAGCCGCTCCAGTGGTTCTGTTCCATCCACTCAGGAGGCCACGAGGGAGTTTTTCAGGCTCCCTTTTAATCAAGAAAACAAATTGAAAACAGCAAAGATCATTTTCCTCTCCTCACATTAACAAAAGACTGCGGAAATCCAGGATTAGAGACATGTGGGGAAATGATCATTCTGACTTTTAGCTGGTGAAAAGTGCAAATCAATATAACCTTTCTGAAAGGCAACCGGATGGCAAAACGTCTTCAAAATTAATATATCCCTTAGATCAGCAGATGAAAGTTATATTAGGATGCTTACTAAAGCATTGTTTAATTGTGAAAATTAAACTGAAAGCAATTTAATGTTCAACATTGGAGAAAGAATTAAGTAAAGTGCAGCATGTGTGTTCAATAGAATACTATGCAGCCATTTATAAAATGCTAGACATCTATATTTTTCACTCAATTTGGGGGTAAATAGATATTTATAGAGTAGCATGTATACTATGATTGTAAATCTATACGGAGGAACAGCTGGAAGAAATGTTTCTCCTGATGCACCAGCAAAAAGGGTACCTGAATCATAAATGTGGTACTGCCCAGCTGGCGTGGCTCAGTGGTTGAGCACCAACCTATGAACCAGGAGGTTACAGTTCAACTCCCAGTCAGGGCACATGCCCAGGTTTCGGGCTCTATCCCTGGTGGGGGCATGCAGGAGGAAGCCGAGGCAGCTGATCAATGATTCTCTCTCATTATTGATGCTTCTATCTCTCTTTTCCTCTCCCTTCCTCTCTGAAATCAATAAAAAATATATTTAAAAAATAAAATAAATGTTGTACTTATTATGTTTTGATTACCTCCAAGTTCAGGTGAGTCTTCTGGCACAAGGATTCTTACCATTTCATCTTGAGAAAAGTCAAGCTATTTTGTGCTTTACAGTTAAGGCACGCAGTAGAAGAGTAAGACTGTTCTCTATCCTCTCTATCTATATACTAAAATAAAATGTATAAAAATATGTAAGATGTGAAAACTGGATTTGAAAAGATAAGAAATTTTAGAGGGTTTGTCCAGATGGTTCAACATCTAAATATCATGCACATTTTCCATATCATTATAGCTCTGAAATCAGATACATCTCCTCGATAGTGTCTTACAGTTGTTCTACTATGAAGCAGCAGTAATGAGCTAGCTGTCATGACCTGCACATTCATGAAAACTTGCAGAGTATTAGTTTATCTGAAAGAAAACTCAAAAGACAATAATGAGGGTCTTTTAACATCTAGAAATAATATACTTGTAAGGAAGGGATAGGAGCAGTGAAGAATCAAGCATTTTTAACAATGTTTCCATCGCATGAATCACAAAGCAAGTTCACTCCCCATGATTGCTGAGCATCTTTTCAACTAGCACTATTCCTGGCACACAGAGTGATAGTGCACAGACGGACACAGACATTAATGACTTGGAGTTCAAAAGGGATTTAGAAGAAATAAATTCTAAATATGAATAAGTTTTTAGAATAACTCATCCAATTTATTTCAGTATGTGTTCCTTTTTATGCATTCACTGGAGAGATATCTAATACATTTTATCTTCAATTAAATCTAAACATGTCCTTTCCATCAGAATATAATTAATATTCTAAGTGATACTAAAACATTGTTCATAGTTTAATTGAAAATATATTTATCTCAGTGGTACATAAAATAGTGATGTATCGTACCATGAAAAGCATATCAAATTAGATGAAATGTAGTAATAGAAGTTCTAGAAAAAGATAAAAGCAAATAAATGAACTTACAATATTTCATGGAATCTAAAAATGGGGGAATGACTTGTGGGAAAATGACATCCAATAAGAATTCTATTCTCAGAAAAAATTATCCATCAGGTATAGAAATGAATAAAAAAATATTCTCAGATATAAAACATCTCAAAATGTTTACCTTCAACACACTGTTTCTTAATATTTTTATTGATTGATTTTGGATAGAGAGAGAGAGAAAGAGAACAAGAGAAAGAAAAAAACATCACTTTGTTGTTCCACTTATGCATTCATTGGTTGCTTCTCCCGTGTGCCCCAACGAGGGATTGCACCTGCAGCCTTGGCACACTAGGATGACACTCCAACCTACCAGGCCAGGGCAACACGCCGTTTTTAAAGACAATATTGGAGGATGTGTTCTATCCATCAAAACAAGAGACTAAATCAAGAAAGAGTAAAATATGAAACTCACCAAAAATCAGATGACAGGTGGACACACTACTATTTCCCACTGAAGGCTGTGGACAGTGAGTTGTAGGCTCCAGTTATTGTGCAGTAGCTCCATCACCACATCGTCCAGCTTCCCAAGGATAAGCTCAAAGCTAAACTCATAGCCCCTCTACATACTGATCCACCACAGGGCTCTTCCCAGTAACCATGGATCTACCAGACACAAGAAACCCTGGAACACATTCAACTTGGAACCCAACCAGCAACTGAGTAATCTAGACTCAGTTACGGTGGTGATGGTGGTCGTGGTAGTGGTTGTGAGATGGGGGCGGGGTGATTTGTAAATAAAATATGCTTCTCTCGAAAGAAAGAAAGAAAGAAAGAAAGAAAGAAAGAAAGAAAGAAAGAAAGAAAGAAAGGGAGGAAGGAAGAGCAATAGTTATGGAAATCAAGAAACAAGGGCTCTAAGAAGTAAAGAAATCGCAGAATGACTGCATTGCAGATACTATTAGCTGTCTGCCAAAACACATTTCCTCTTCTCAGGATACACAGCTAGAAAGCATTATCTCAGCCTCTCTTATAATTGGGTTTGGCCACAAGATTGAGTTCTAACAAAGATATATAATAGGAGGGATGTAAGCTACTCCCAGGACTACCTCCAAGCGCTGATTGGCATTGCCCATGAAACTTTGGAACCCATGTACTGAAAATAGTAATGCCTCTAATCAGAGTCCCTGAGTCACTGCAGGAAGCAGAACAGCACCCCATCCCACTCACCTGAAACAGCAGATCAGAGCTCCCACCCAGTTCCCTCCCAAACTTACCTAGAACAGCTCAGTAGTGTTAAATGAGCAAGAAATATATTTCTGTTGTGTCTGAACTATTATAAATTTTGAGGCTATATGTTACCTCAGCCTAAGATTACCTTAACCAATTTTAGATGGAAAAGGAAAATTACAACAGTGAGCAAATATATGGACAGCTTGAAGATGCACATGCCCAATAAAAAGATAAAAGTATTCATTGTCAGATTGAATATGTTAAGAAGAAATATACAATTTAGATGAATAGTTTAGTAAAATAGGGAAAGATACTTTAAAAACTGAGCTAAATAAAATGACTAAAACAGTTATGTAATATGAGAAAAATAAAAACATTTATAAGAAAAGAAATGTAGGCCTGTCCAGGTAGCTGTGTTGGTTAGAGCGCCGTCCGGATACAACAAGGTTGCAAGTTCAATTGTTGGTCACATACAAGAATCAGCCAGTGAATGCATAAGTAAGTGGAACAACCAATCAATGTTTCTCTCCCCCCATCCCTCTCTCTTTCTAAAATCATTCAGTAAATTAAAAAAAAAAGAAATGTAATCATAGTACACCAAAGACTTCAGCTGTGAGACAATTACAGTCATATCAATTTAACAATTAAATTAAGGAAGCAAAGTAGTTGAATGTGTGTGTGTCATAGCATGAAATAACTATATGAAATCATCAAATATCAGCATAAGCATCGTTTCCCCAAAATGGAGGCAAACATGGAAGAAATAGTGAAGTATTTGAATATAATGACTTTTTAGGAAGATGGGTACAACAGGTACCATTGTTTTTAGATGACATATCAAACTGTAATTCAATCTGATAAATTTGTATATATTTATATACTGCATCCCTGAATGAACAAAAATATCGACTTTGTTTGCTTTAAGCTGAATTATAACTTCTCAGAATGGTCACACTAGTTATTGCATGTAAACTGGAAGCTCCAATTGGCTGCTTTATATGCTTCTGGTTATTTTTAAAAGACCTGATTATAGAAATAGTTAGGTAGACAAAATCTTTCCAATCAAGGAAGTTGGGGGGGCGGGCAGGAAATGGCTGTGAAACTATGAGCTA
Organism: Myotis lucifugus; assembly: GCF_000147115.1. Lineage (NCBI taxonomy): Eukaryota > Metazoa > Chordata > Mammalia > Chiroptera > Vespertilionidae > Myotis > Myotis lucifugus. Next base: position 4,426,056 of record NW_005871111.1, on the reverse strand, counting down.
GTCTAATCGCCTCATATTCCAGATGAGGAAATGGCAACTCTTCTGGGAATTTAGCATCTTCTTCCACAAAAGTAAACCCCAGGCTTCTCAGGTATGAAGTGGAGAAGGAGCCTTCATTTGGGAAATGACAGCTGGAAATCTAGGAGTATTTACAACCACAGCTCCTCAAGTCCCACCATAATCTCCTCCATATCTTCTCTTGGGAATTTCCTACATCTAATGGTTGCTTCTACTGCTATTACCACACTGGCTTGGACTACCCGGCACTCTTCCCACCTACAGCTCTTGCCGAAATTTGACCTTCCTCTTAATTTTCAAAAACCAGCTAAAGACAATTAAACTTTTAAACTTTCTAAAGACTCGGAGAAAAATTTTTAAGAGAGAAATAAAATCACCTGGGTAATTCGATTTACAAAGTATGACATGCTTTCCTTAACTGGCCAATTTTGTTCTATTTTAGTTACTGTCTCTTTAGCATAAACCACCAATAAGCCCACACCTAAGCATTTATCTTCAACAAATCACCCAAGAGAATAAGGTATAGAGAAAAGTAAAACTTCCCTCCTCGTACCCACTTCCAGACCAGCTATTAGATGCCACTCTCATAGCTAACTGCCCATCATCATAAGACTGAGAGAAAATAGAACCAGTATTCTTCCCACAGAAAGGTGACTTTCTCCTATGACATCAGCTGTCAACTTAAGCACCTTAAGTCTAGAACGCTTGAAGAGGAGAAAGCTTAAAGAATGTTTCCTTACACAAAGCAATTCAATAATTTTCTCAGTTACACAGGTAATTAGTGGCAAACCTGAGACATGAACCTTGCTCTCTGGCTCAAAGTCAAGGGTTCTTATCACTATATAATGGGACTTATTTAAGCTAACTTAGCACAAAGAACGCATGCAGTTCAGGTAGAGGTAAGGAATAACTTCCTGTCTCAAATTATCTTGCAAGGAATAAAAATCTGTAGCCAAGGGGATGACAAAGCCTTTATTGAAGACATTGCAAAAACCTCTTTTGAAGATTTCTATGAGTCAAGCAGAACCTCATTATTTTCAAGATATAGTCATTGCAAGTTCCATTCTGTTTTAATCAGAGTTCACATTTTAATCAGAGTTTCCCCATTTCTGTAACCACTTAAAAGATACAAAGGACTTTTTACATCTGGGAATTATTCAATAAATTACCTCTCTCTTTTTGAACCTCTTTCTGTATGTTCTCTTCCCCTTCACAATGAGGTTTACCTTTGATATTTTGATATTAGAACATATGAATGTATTGCTATATTGCTCTCCTTTTAAAGAAAGAAAAAAAAACTGACATTGAGGATCACACTCAAAATTCCTAGTTATGACACTCACTTTTGGAAATGCTCACACATCATCTTGTTTGCACATTAATAACACTGTTAATAGAACTTATATAACACCTTTCAGAGCAAAAACAATGCACTTCACATCCATTATTTCATTTATCTTTTAACTGTCTCTCTGAAGTGTGGTGGGAACAGTTGCCTCATCCTATTTTAATGGGAAAAAAATTTAACCAGAAAAGATCCATTATCCTTCTTGATGTGGATAAACAGCTTCAGAGTAGCATGACTACATCAATTGAAGAATAAACCCTCAATTACAGGATATTTCTGTCAATATCCTGAATGAGAATGGAGAAGTAGAAATGCTGGAATTGAGCCAATTTTATGCATTTTAAAATAAATCTTGGGTATTATACACCTATGTCATTAAAATTTTTAAGACAACAAATAGCTCAAAATATATAAAAGTAAATTTAAACAAAAAAATAAAGTACAGTATATACTATTGTCCCTGTCTGACTTCTCAGAATTTCACACTCACATATGTCATTATCATTATAGAAGGAAATTATAACTATTTTGCCCACAATTATCTGAATAACAATGATTATCAAGATATGCTTTGAGATTTATGTCAGTCAGCTATCTTGACACAAAGTGGCAACTGATACAAGATTCTAAATAATTGTACCTTCTAGGACCTTAAAGCAAATAATAATTAATAACTATTCTTAAGATGTCATATTTTAAGATAGCTCCAGATTATGCACTTATGATATAACACTACAAACATGATATTAAAAGCTGAGCAATATTCTTCAGATGCAATGACAATGATCATTGCTCACCTAATATCCATTCTTCCTTTCTCCTGTAATATAACAAAATCCTGATATTTTGGGAGGTACTGATTTTCCCAGATTAAAGTGACAAAAAGAAAAAAATCCTCTATTTCTCAGACCGCTCTGCAGTTAAGGATGGCCATTGATAGAGTTCAGATGAGTAAATACTAGAAGTCTAGCCCTGGTCGGTGCTCAGTGGTTAGAGCATCGGCCCATGGACTGAAGGGTTTTAAACCATCAAGGGCCTGTACCTAGGTTGCAGGTGGCAGGTTCCCCAGCCCCAGTGGAGGCACGTGCTGGAGGCAACCAATCGATGTGTCTCTCTCAAGTAGATGTTTCTCTCACTCTCACTTCCCTTCCTCCCTTCCTTCCACTCGCTCTAGAAATCAATGGAAAAATATACTCAGGTGAGGATTTAAAAAAAAAAAAAAGATGCAACAAGTCTGCCAGATTGCATCTTCCCAGGAGCTATCATTTTCTTTATATTTTCTGACTCAGCCAACGTGTGTCATGCTTTTTGTCCAAACCCTTTTTCCTGCCTGTGTCCAGACACCATGCCTAGAGGTTCACTAACTGTCTTTCATATACTAAAGACAGTAGAGCCAAAAGCAAGAAGGAGCCCAAACCCTTGATAACTGCCTTGTACCGTTGCTCCAGCCTTGGGCTATCTTCCTCAAGACATGTCATGGCCTGTACAACAATAAACTCCTTACTTGTAGTGTAATTATATTTCAAATTATCAGCTACTCTCAAATGAATGCAATCCTAATTGATAAAATAAAGATATCCCAATTAGATCCTTATTTTTTCTCTTATCACATGGCTAAAGGCAAAAATTAATCTTTGCACTTAGATCAGGTAAATCCAATTGGAGAATGTGCAGACACTATGTCACACAAAAAATTATTTTATATACTTCACATCCACTTTCTGTGAATGGCCACCCTCCTTTAAACTTTAAAGTCCTCCTCTGAAAGTATTTCTCAGTCATATGAAAGTGTGAAGTCAGAAGAAATCTGCTTGAAACAAATTTAGACTAAACAGTATCAAGGGCAACCCACTCTGCTATACATTTTGCCTATAAGACAAATGAGGAAAACATTTTTCAAGACTCATTCGTATTCTCCAGCAGTATCCTCATCTTACTGAAGATTATAACTAGGGAGGAGGTGTAGCTCATAGAAATAGTTTTCCTCATGTAAATTTTACCCATTGAATAAAACTTGAAATATTCTCTAAGCAATATAAAAATGAGACTCTTACAGTCTTATGCTGTTCTTCGTGCTACTAACAATAAAATAAAAATTTTACAAATTATCCAAAATTTTCACAACTAAGCTTCCTCAAAATGAGAATTTTGTACAAACTAGACTAAATTTTGTAATTTAAATTAGTAATTACAAAGATCTGTAAACACTAATTTTATCCTTCAAAAGGTAAAATGGGAAGTCATAACAGTTACTTTACATATTCAGTTGTGAATATGTTAGGCTGAGAGTAACAGAAAACTTACTAACTAGTGGAAGAAACGGGTTTTATTTTTTTCTCATGGAATAGCAAGACTGAAGGTAGGCAATGCAGAGCTGATAGATCTACTCTAAGATGTCATCAAGGATCCCAACTACTTATATTTTTCTGCTTCATCATCCTAAGTGTGTGGTTTTATCCCTCATGCTTGCAAGGTGGCTACTCACCACAAACAGGGCATCCATGCCTGTAGGGCGCGGCTATAGGGTTATGTCTCAGACTGACCTGTTGGCAAAGCCACAAACAAGTCCCAGCTTAGAGGGCACAGTACTCTTAGCATAATTAGGCTTGACTTTATGACGCTCCCTAGATCTTACCTGGGTAGCTAATGGGCTGTGGGAGGTACAGCAAGTGCTGCCAAAAACAAGTAAAACTCACAAGAACACTGTAACTATGGTGACCACTACCTTGTTTACTTCTGACTATAAAATAAAGGCTCAGCTTGCCTCTGGATCTCTCTGTGGCCTCAGCCAGGCACAGGAAGATCCACCTAGAACCAGCTTATTCTCTTTGTCATTTTCTCATCCATTCGCCGCCCTCACTCAGGCTTGTGAACCCTTGGCTGAGCTGGCTCGGCACACATGCCCTACTGATAAAGAAGGGATTAGGGTCAAGGGCAAGAGCCTTCTCCTTGCGAAGCTTTCCTTTTTTGGTTCAAGAAGGGACGCATTCTCTATTAATCACCTTCTAATCTTTATAACATGGGCCCCTCTCAGCTTCAAGGGCGGCTTCTGCAGAGTAGAATGATTTGCCTTCCAACTTGTGTAGCAGAGGAAGATAAAAGAGAAAGGGGTGACTAGATGCTTATGAGCAATCTGCAGTATCACTACACCTCCACACCAATTAACTCTAGTGCCACCACATTCGCATCATCACCATTGTCATTATCACTCTCAGCATTAAAGTATTTGTTCCCCAAATTGTGCTATGTTGTGTCCAGATACAACATAAGTAGTCCTAATTCAATCATGACCTCTCTAACTATTGCAAATTTCTGACCATATCAAGGCATTATAATAATTTCAAATTAAAAGATTAGTTCCCTGGAGACCTTTCTTATGAATAATACTTAATTACATAGATATATCAAAAAATTCCCCTAATGTGTCAAATAATACCTACTCATCAAAAGTTTAACCAAATCAGAATGTTGCAAAGACTCAGAGATTACCATAATTCAAAGTCTTATTTTATACCCTAAGGCTTATAGAGGGAATATCGTTTCCCCATTTAGTGGCATAGCAGAACTGGAACTCAAAACTTCTGATTCCCAATACTCAATTATTCAATTACAAAAGAGTAACCCTGAAAAAAGTCACTTCAATCTTTTAAAATATGTGAAAGCACACACACACCAAACTATTATTTCTTTTTCCCCATTCTTCTGCATTGAGTTTTTTACTCTAGTATACATTATGACTCTTCAAGTCATTTCAGGGTCTTACTTCTCATCCAGGGAGTTGTACTGGTCATAGAAAAGTATAGAGGCACTTCGTTTAAGTATGTATCAGCAGCTTCCTTAAAAGTAATTTCAGCTACTTTAACAAATACTGGTCTCACTTCCTGATCTCTGGATTTAGAGACATTTATCATTCTGTGCTCTTAAATTATTTTGATCCATAATGTAAGAAAAACATGGATATGGTTTTTCCTCTTACCCTCATAAATTTCCCACTAAATACATCAACTGCCACTATAAGCTTTCTTCTCTCAGCCCTTACCATTTTGTGGGTGAAATTAGGTTTAAATGAACACCAAGAAAGATGCCTTATTAGAGAAAGGGAGGATTATCTCCAAGGAGCAGTATTTCTCCAAGAGGATGACTGCAGACAGGAACAGATGAAAAGCATCTTGAGGTGTGTGTCTATGTGTGTACGGGGGAGGAGTGAGCAAGTATTGTGGGCTGAGTGGCCTGTTTCTATTTCCCACAATCTGTTTTAACACCTGCTGAGGCACTGTTATTTACCCACTTCGTGGCATAGCTGGCCCTGCTAGATCCTTCTCACCTACTGGCTCTCTAGAACCTGCAGGAAAACAAATTCCTCAGCACAGCTACGCACTGTGCCAGGACAGCTGCTGCAATAAACAAGCCTCTAAGGGAGAGTCTGCCTCTTGAAGAGGCATTATCCCTATGTCACTTTCCCCAGCAGAGACCATTTGCAGACATCATATGGTGCAAATAACACAGAAACAGTATTTAGTGGCCATCCCTAGGAGTTCATAAATCCTCAATATTGTAGGCACATTTTTGAATTGATGGTTATTTTTCCGGCCCATATGTTCATCATATTTTCAAACATGCCTATTTTTTTAAAGAGTACCATCATGCTGTCCCAACTTGTTAAAGTGTTTGTTTATATTTTTCAATAGAAATGGGAACTGAGAAATCATGCCTCAATATAGAATTTTAATGTCTTCTAAAAATAAAGTTATTTTTTATTTTTTAAGAAAGTTAAACATAACAGTATGCAATACTAAGAATTCAGAATAAGAAAGCCCTGGTATTATTTTTTTAAATATATTTTTATTGATTTCAGAGAGGAAGGGAGAGGGAGAGAGATAGAAACATCAATGGTGAAAGGAAATCATTGATCTGCTGCCTCCTGCACACACCCTACCCCAGATCAAGCCTTGCAATCAGGGCATGTGCCCTGACCAGGAATCAAACTGTGACCTCCTGGTTCATGAGTTGACACGCAACCACTGAGCCACGCCAGCCAGGCAGCCCTGATATTTTTGAACTGAAGGAACTTAGGCTGCGTTATGGCCTTTAAGGTATTAGTTCTCCTAAATATCAAATAATAGGGTTATAATAGGTGATCTCTGATTTCACTTTCAGTTCTAAAAATGACAGAATTCTATGAATCAGCACTATAGTATAATCCAGGAAAACCAAACACAGAATCCTGGTATCTCTTCCTTAATCTACTCAAAATATCAGCAAGCTGCTTGTGCAAATAATGTCATTTATTTTCTCTACAGTTTAAAATGTCCATCTAATAAAGGATTATTTTTAGCATTTCTCAGATATGGCAACAGATAAAAGCTACTAATATTTTCCAAATGCTTTAAGACAACTTGGAAAAAAATGTTTGATAGGGAAAACATCACATACATAGATTTTTGTCTTAGATTCCCTTGATAAGATGTGACTCAACATTTACTTATTCAATTACAGTAAGATTGATTTAAATCAGATATGTATCGCCCCATCGGGGTGACTCAGTGGTTGAGTGTCGCCCTATGAACCAGGAGATCATGGTTCAATTTCTAGTCAGGGCACATGCCTGGGGTGAGGCTTGATCCAGTGTAGGGCATGCAGGAGGCAGCCGATCAATGATTCTCTCTCATGATTCATGTTTCTATCTTTCTCTCCCTCTCTTCCTCTCTGAAATCAATAAAAATGTTTTTTAAAAAAATAATAAATAAATAAGATATGTATTGTTTTTTTTTAAATTGAAGTTTAGACTATGTCTCTAGAACAAACCCATATTACTGGAAAGCACAAACTAGTATTTTCAACTATATTAATGGAGAATGTGACTAGGGAATGGAACTACAGTGTTTTTAAAAAGCATATATTGCCCTAACCAGTTTGGCTCAGTGGATAGAGCGTCAGCCTGCGGACTGAAGGGTCCCAGGTTCAATTCCGGTCAAGGGCATGTACCTTGGTTACGGGCACATCCCCAGTAGGGGGTGTGTAGGAGGCAGCTGATTGATGTTTCTCTCTCATCGATGTTTCTAACTCTCTATCCCTCTCCCTTCCTTTCTGTAAAAAATCAATAAAATGTATTTTAAAAAATAAAAATAAAAAATATAAATAAAAAGCATATATTTCCAGATCAGCCAAGATGGCACACACTCACCTCTTTGGGCCTCTCTCTCCCCATTTAGGACAACTATAAACCCTAGAAATAATGCAAGAGGCAATCAAAGCAGGAGTCTGAATGGTGAAAAGAAAGAGGTGGACTGGTTGGTGACCTTGGACTAGAGGAATAAAGGAGCGGTAGGTTGCCTTATGACGCCCTACCCAACAGCAGGTGACCCAGGCCAGAGTCTCCAACCCCCAACCTAGCAATAGATGATATAGATTCCTCCCCTGTGTCTAACTGAGGTCCCGCCAATAACACCAGATGGCCTCACAGCATTGGCAGGGGGAATCCTGCCACTACAAGCTCCAGGCCCAGAAATCCCTTCCCTGCAGGCCAAGAAATCCCTTCCCTCACCTGGAAGCAGCCGTGGGCCTGGCCTGAGGTTCCTTCCGCCCCCAACACTGGCATCAGCAGGGTTCAGTGGGAGCCCCGGAAGCACCAGACAAGCCAGGCAGACTCAAATAGCAACACAAAAACCTCTGGGAATTAAATTGTCATTGAAACCACAATACACAAAAAGTAATCCAGGATCTGTGTGCTAAACCTAAACAAGGTGACTGCGAAAGTATAAGGTTTAATTAGGACCCAGCCTCCTAACACTGTAGCCAAAATGTCCAGGATTCAATCATAACTTGAATGGGAAAAGATAATAAACTGACACCAACACTGAAGCGAGTCAGATATTAGAATTATCTGGTAAGACTTTTAAAGCGTCCATTATAAAACTGTTTCAACAAGCTAACTCAAAGTCTCCAGAAACAAATGAGGGCGGAAAAAAACATCAGAAAATATGTGTAAGTTCTAAAAAGGACCAAATGGCATTTACAGAACAAAAAAATACAAATGCCAAAATAAAATACTCACTGGACGGTCTCAATAGTGGAGATGACAGTGGCTAGAATCAGTGAACTTGAGAACAGACCAGTAGAATTTTTCCAATGTGAACAACTGAGACAAAATAGATAAAAATCTTTTTAAAAGATGAACAGAAGCTTGGGGTCCTGTGGGACAATAACAGAAGATCCAACATTCCTATCATCAGAGGTTCAGAAGGAGATGAGAAGGACAGTGAGGCTAAAAGTATTTGAAGAAATGATGCCAGGAAACCTCCCAAATTTGGTGAAAAACACAAACCAGTAGATTCAAGAAGCTGATCAAACCCCAAGTAGAACAAACAAACAAACAAATATCTGTACCAAGATATATCATCTTACACTTCTAGAAAACTAAAGGCAAAGAAAATGATCTTAAAACCAGCCAAAGAGAAATGGCACAGTGCCTTGACCGGAGCATCAACTCAACCAACAATGATTTTCACATCGGAAAGCATGGAAGCCTGAAGGAAGTGGCACATGTTTCCAGTGCTGAAAGGAAAGGATGGTCAACCACAAGTTCCTTCCCAACATGAGTTGTCTAAATCATAGTCAGTGATTGACACAAAATATATAACACTGTCTTATACTTGGAACAACAGCATTTAAAAAGAAGAGAGAGGAAATAGAGCAACCACTGAGAAAACTATACCGAGATATACTTAAAACACTAGAAATAAATCAAAATGGAATCCTATAAAATGTTCAAGTAACTCACAAGAAGGTAAGAAAAGAGAAATAAAGGAATAAGAAACAGAGGAAACCAAGAGAAAAAATGATAAAATGACCGACTTTAACATAATGCAGAGAAACTGGATCGCTCATACATTACTGCTGGGAATGTATGATGGTATAATCACTCTGGGAAAATGTTTGGCAATTTCTTATAAAACTAAGTATGCAATTACCATAGTATCCGACAATCATACTCTTGGGCATTTAACCCCAAGAAATAAAAACTTACATCCATATAAACATCTATATATAAACACAAATGTACATGGCAGCTTTAATCATAATAGCCAAAAACTGGAAACAACCCAAATGTCCTTCGGTGGATAAATGCCTAAACAATCTGTAGTATATCCATACTCAGCAATAAAAAGGAGCAAAATTTTGACACTAATTCAACACCTTGGGTGAATCTCTGGGGAATGATGGTGAGTTGGTGGAGGGGATCTCAAAGGTTACATAATATACTAGAGGCCCAATGCACAGGATTCGTGCACTGGGAGGGGGCGTGGCCTGCATGGATAGGCCAGCTGTGGGAACACCGCTCACCCCCGGTCAGCCAAGCGGCGCTCCCACTGTGGGAGCGCACTGACCATCAGGGATAGCTCCCGCATTGAGTGTCTGCCCCTGGTGGTCAGTGTGTGTCATAGCAACTGGTCGACCGGTCACTCTGGTCATTCTGTCATTTGGTTGCTGGGCTTTTATTATATAAGATTATTCCATTTATGGAACATTTTTGAAATGAAAAAATTATAAAGATGGTTTTCAAGGGTTAGAAATGAGCCCAGGGAGAGAAGGTAGATGGGTGTAGTTATAAAAGAGGAGGCACAAGGGATCCTGAGATGATGAAATGATCCTGTATCTTGATTGTAGTGGCAAAATACACAAACCTACACATGTGATAAACTTGTATAGAACTAAACACACACAAAAATGAATATAAAACTGACAAAATCTGAATGAGATCTGTAGATTGTATCAATGTCAATTTCCTGGTTGTGATATTATATTATAGGTTTTCAAGATATGACTTTTGGGGAAAACTGAATGAAGGGTACACATGATCTCTGTATTATTTCTTACAACTGCATATAAATCTACAATTATCTCAAAATAAAAAAGTTAATAAGAAAGCAGTGGGTGAAATTGTGGAAAAGTGGGGTTTTCACACAGTCCCAAAATATCACTTTACAGAGTATTTATTAACCAACCAAGTAAAAAAAAAAATTTATAAAAAAAGGAGAAATTTAGTAGGTACTACTTTTCTCTAGTGATCTAATTAAGTCACCAGGAGACAAGAAGACTCTCCTGCTATGATGCAATAGGAAACACACCTCACCTAAGTAGTATTCTTGCTAAAAATATTTAACCTGAACTTAATTGAGTATGTAACTGTTAGACAAATCCAGACTGTAAGATACTCTATATAACAACTGCCCTCAACTCAATACAAATGTTAATGTCACATACGGAGGGAAAAAGACAAGGGAACTGATACAATTATGTTTTCACAATGAGAGAATATTGGGGCAGGGGAAGAAAGTAATGGAAAAGAAGCAATTCTCAATGTATACATTCTCAGATAGACATCTTATTCCTCTAGTGTGGCAGGCCAAGTTAATGTGGACTACACTCCCTTCTTCTTCAAACAGGAAAACCAGAAAAACTGAAATATGTTAAATAGTTAAGATTGGGGGAAAAAAAGAATGGTAATCTGCAAGTATTAGAACAGAAAAGGAACAAATACCAGAAGAGTGGGCACATAAATTGGTAATACAGAAATCCAAAGTGATACAGAATTTAAACACAGACATTAATGCCTACAGACTGGAGATTTCATGTGTTTGGGGACAGGTAACTTGGTTTGGGATCCATGAAAGGAAGATAATCAAAGCTGAGACCTCTGTATAAGGAGAACCCCAGAAGAGTTGACCCCTTAGTTTACTAGTAAGAAGAACTAGAAGCCTGACTTAGAAGTAGCAAGAAAGACTCTTTTTCCTGGGGCTCTGGATAGAAGGATAAAAGTATTCCTTGAATTGAGTCCCTAAAAGGATACACATACAGCTTGAATTTAATCACTTAGATGGTCTAGGAATTTCAACAAGAAATTAATGTGAAAGCTGATCCTATGGATGTTAACTGGACTTAATGTGGTGATCATTCCACAATATATAGAAATATTGAATCATTATGTTATATACCTGAAACTATATCTCAAGTATAACTCAATTTTAAAAAATTTTACATCCTATTCTAGACCAGCAAATCCCTTGGGATGTTCTACAGAAGCAAACAAAATATCACTCTACAGGGAAACTTTCAAAAGTGGGGAAAATACGACGACCACAAAGAAAAACCAAAAGCAAAAACCTGACTGAAGAGGAGCTCATAATCCAAATAACAAAACATATAAAGAAATGACCCAGTTGAAAGTGGCTATAGAATTCTGGAAGAACCAGCAGACCCCACCATTGGAATGAGTAACTCCCAGAAGAATTTAAATAAGAGAACAATCTAAACTATAAAATAAATTCAGGTATAATTATTAAAGAGATAAAATAAGGATAGAATCCATAATAAAAGGATTTTTAAAAAACTAGAGGTAAAGAACAGGCAGTAGGAAAAGGCATCAAATAGCACTTCTAGAAATAAAAAAATAAATCATAGTATAGTTCAATGTACAATTTAAACAATAGATAGGACATCAATGAAGAAAGAATTAGCTGGAAAATAGGCCTGCGTAATTACCCAAATGCTATTTTAAAGTATTTCCTAATTGAATATAATATAGAGGTAATAGACACTAGAGGCAAAACAAGAAGGTCCAACATATATATAATAAGAATTCCAGAGGAAAGAATAGAGAGAATGAAAGCAAGATAATATATGGTGAAATATGCTACAAATTTTTAATAATTTAAGAAATACAGGGGTTATCTGATTAAGGAAGTATAAAAAATCCCAATAAGAAAAAGTAAAAACAAACCCAGTAAAACTAGGTTTGCAGCAGTAAAACTACAGAACACAAAACAAAGAGCAATCTTAAAAACCACCGAGAAACAAGCTCTCATCACCAATAATACTGAAAGACAGTATCTCCAAAGTAATAAGCAAAATAATTGTCAACTAAAAATTCTGCTCCCAAATAATCTGTTATTCAAAAGTATTAGGATGAAATACAGTTTTTTTAAAAAAATATTAAGAGACTGTTACCATTTGTATATGCTTATCAAAGAAGTACTTCCATAAGAAGGAATTTAAATCCAGAAGGAAAAAGAGGGGTGCAATAAGTAACAGTGGTCACAGGAAATGTGGGTGAAGTTAAATAAGTATAGACTGTGCCCAGTCAGCATGGCTTAGTGGTTGAGTGTCGACCTATGAACCAGGAGGTCATGGTTTGATTTCCAGTCAGGGCATATGCCCAGGTTGCAGGCTCGATTCCCCATGTGGGCTGTGCAGGAGGCAGCCAATCAATGATTCTCTCTCATCATTGATGTTTCTACCTCTCTCTCCCTCTCCCTTTCCTCTCTGAAATAAATAAAAATATATTTTAAAAATAAATAAATAATTATAGACTGTAAAAACAATTTTAAAAAAAGAAAAAACTAATTATATAAAAATTACATAGTAGATGTAAAAATGTGGTGGAATTATAACACTGGACAATATTATGAAATACAGAGTATGATCAGAATTACAACATGATTATTCAAGAGAAGAATATATATTTGATTAATATTATCTAAGACAGAATATTAATGTTAAGAACATAAAAATAGCTATTAGAAGAATAGAAATGGGACATGTCACATTCAAATCAATGGATGTAAAAAAGACCAAAGAAACTGTAAGTACGATAAAAGGAAGAATGATAAAACAAGGAGAGACAGAAGAGGGGCAGGGACATGGAAATGTCCTCCAAGGAGAAGTGGCACTATAATTTCAAAGATAAAAGACCAAAATTAATAAAATGAATGTGCGTAGAGAAAGTGTCCTTACAGGTTGGCTTCCCCTGGGAAGCTGACTTGGAGATGAGTTGAGCATGCATTTTTATTAAGGGCTGCCTTGCTCTTAAATCTGGAAATAGGGGAAGGCACAGGAATGGGAAAAGGGAGACGTGGAACTGAAATGGAAGCCCCACAGGGAGTTCCAGAGCTGGAATGATCCTCCAGCGTTACTGGAGTTGGGCTGAGATGGCCCCACATGGATCAGCCATTGGATGTGAGCTGCCCTGTAAAGGAGCAAAGGGGCAACTCAGGCAATCCTCCAAGGGACTGATCCATCAAGACTGTCTGCTGACAGCCTCCAGGAAGCTGAAGCAAAAAACACGTCATAGGGTCTGCCGTATTTACCGTATTACCGCAAGGTGCCTGCAGCTCCAGCTGCTCAAAGGAACCTATTTGTCCTGTGATCAACAACATCCCCACACCTTTTCCAAATTCTGCAGCTCAAGTTTCCATGGAAAGAGCAATGAAATTTTATTCCATGATAATAAAAGATAAATTCAAATTACTAACCTGCAAGTCTTTCAGACTCAAAGCTACATCATGTACTTCTTGCTCCCTCATCAAAGTAAGCCAAGCAAGATATTAAGAACAACCTGGGACTCTATTCCTTCACAATTTTAAATCTTCATTTTGGTTCACAATATCATGTTTGTGTGTAATATTTCTATCAAGCATGAGTCCTTACTTGTGCATACCATTACTATTAAATACCTGTCTCTAGACAGGCAAAGGATTCCAAGAACAGAAAATGATACATGATTTATTTCTTACTCAAGTCAAAACCAATTCTATTTAAAAGAAACAAGTATGCCTAAATGGCTACCCTCTAGAGAAATTTAAGATAATTCATCTTAGCAAAATATGTCCAGCTGAGAAACAAATCAGCTGAGGAAAAAAAAAAAAAACAAGTAGGTACACTATAAAAAACATTTAGCTCATAATTGTAATAAGGAATACAGAGGTTGGCACAGAAGGTTTACAGTTGTAATAAAATAAATAATACAATAATAAATAAAATGCAATAATAAACTGTTTCACATACACAACTATAAATTACTTTTGCCCACCCTTGCATAGTGAGATGATGAAAATATAAATAGCCTCAATGTAGCAATCATTCCATCTCAATAATTCTAGTGTATTAAACAATTTTTTTGGTAATTGGCATTCTGTTGTTTAAGAAGAAAAATAACATAAAGTCAGTTACTAGTCAAGTCCTACCGGTACTGATTGAAGAGTCGAACAGATCATTGCTTCACTGAAGACACATGTTGACATTAAGAGGGTTCTCTCTTGGAATATCAGGGGAAATGAGGTATCCTCAGAGGGAGGTGCAGCTGAATTTCTTGTTACCTGAAGTTAAACCATTTGATTTGTCTACCTTCTTGTCACTTATGTAGAGATCAATTCCAGACCCCTCCCTACATCTCGGACCTAAGCAAATTCACTTTTAAGTCCCCAAATTGTGTGGGGGTTTTTTGTCATAACAATCAGCTTTTGGTAAAAAGAAAGTGGATGGTCCACTAAAGAAAACAACAGCATCCATATTTTCAAAAAATTTAATGTGTTTATTATTCTTTCAGTGTAGCCCTGGGCTTTCAAGTAGCCAAAAACCTCTGAATTTAAAAGATGGATGTGATTCTTAGAACAGTTATACAGCATACACATCTAAGACACAGGATACATAGATTTACCATTTCTGTTTAGTGGCATCACATATGTGTGATGTAAACATAATATAAATGTAATGTAATATTAGGTGAGAGTCTCAAAGTATCCATTAAAATTACCCCAGGCTTGTGCATATATTATATATAGTATAATATATACTATACTATATATTTTATATACATACTATATTATGTATTATATGTATGTTATACTATCTATAACACATGATGTTATTATGTAGATATATTTGACTTGAAAATGAACCACACTGGCCCTGCTCAGTGGTTGAGCATTGACCCATGAACCAGGAGCTCACAGTTCAATTCCCAGTCAGGGCACCTGCCCTGGGGGTTGCAGGCTCCATCCCCAGTGTGGGGTGTGCAGGAGGCAGTTGATCAATGATTCTCTCTTATCATTCATGTTTCTATCTCTTTATCCCTCTCCCTTCCTCTCTGAAATCAATTTAAAAATATATTTTTAAAAATGAACCACACTGTAATTCAGTTATTTCTCTGTGTTCTCCTCTTTATACTTATTTTAAAGCTATTGACTACAGTGGTTTTGGATTTTGTTTGAAGTATGGCACATGGGGGGGGGGTCTGTAAAAAAAGGGAAGAAGGAAGCAAAACAGGAAGATGGAAGAGGAGGGAAGAGGAGGAGGAAGGAAAAGGGAACCCCCCCCACACACACACACACACATGCACTTGTAGTTTAGAAAGGGCCATGCCATGAACACACTCCAGCACCCCTCCCCACACATGAGACTGAGCTTCCCCAAAAGTTCCTTGGCAGAGCCTTCCTTATGCCCCGGCTTGGGTGCACCCCACTGGAGCCCCAGCCACCGGGCATGCAGGACCATCCTGGGGCCGAAGCCCAGCAAACTCCTGGGTACCCCAGGCTCCCTCCTGCGCCCGCAGCCCGCAGTCAATCACTGGGCGCCCGCGCGCCAATCCATCACCCACTCCTGAGCGAATCCCTCTGCCTTTCCCCATTCCCCCTGGGCTCTCGCTCCTTCCCAGGGACTTACCAAGAGGCAAAGGCGGGGGGGGGGGGGGGGGGGAA
>NW_005871111.1:4336726-4410056 GCF_000147115.1 Myotis lucifugus | reverse complement strand
CTGATCCAGACATAGAAAGAAGGTCTACAACCCACCTAAGGCTTGAAAAGATGCCTGTGCCAGTCATAAGTGCCCGATGAAAGGAAAAAAGCAGGCCCTGCTCGACTGCTTTGATTGTGTATTTTAACAAATAAATACTATAATTCTCAATATGTGTAGAGTTTACATGCAATGTGCTAGCTAAATATTAGTTTTACTTCTTTAAAAAATTCCTTATACGTTTATAACCAGCGGTAAGAGTAGATCTTCAATGTTCTGACAAATCTTAGAGGTCACAAAATAATTGCAATTTTTCCTCATGATTATTAAGAATGACTTATAGGGTTCAAGTTTGCTCGCTCATGTTTTTTTAAACAAAAGCGAAGTTTATTGCGGCGCCGCTCGCGTGCAGCCCCGCGGGCGAGAGGGAGCGGGCAGCCGCCGAGGCGGGGCCAGGAGCCCCGGAAAGGGGCGCACCAGCTGGAAGTGGCTGCGGAGTGGGCGCGCGGACCCGCCGGCGTCCCAGGACCCAGGCCTGGGCGGTACGGGCGGCCGCGAGGCTCCCCTGAGCTCTTCTCTCCTCCACTGGCCCCCCCAAACCCTCTCTTCTGGACCCCCGCCCCCCCTCCCACCCGGAAGAGACGGCTCGCTGGTAGCACTTGGTGCGCCCGCTGCGCTCTTCAGCCCGGTGCGGGAATGACAATGTGATGGCTGGGCAGGGACTGGATGCTGTGTGGAGTAGGTTGTAACTGCGGAGGCCACCACCTGTCAATTCTAAGGAACCAGACACACCGTCCCCAGCTGCCGGCGGCCTCTCCCGGAGTCACTCGCTTATTTTCCTCCTGCACTTACCTCGCCGACCTCCGCAGTACTCCGCCGGCTGGATACCGAGGGAGTTTTGCAAAATAACCCTCACTCTCCGCCAGGAGCTTCGGGCATCTCTCTTCCCACCAGAGCTGAAGGATTACGCGCAGCCCTGGGTGCCTATCCAAAGCCGGATGCCGAAAATCCTGGTTTGCACCCCAAACTCGTCGGGCCCCCTCCCGCCCCCATTCATAATCCCAGCGGCCGTCTGCCACTATGCACCCTCCCCCTGCCGCCCGCGCCGGCTGCGATTCGCTGTCCCTGGAACGTGTCAGTCACTCGCTCTTCATCAGCCGTGAATACTGTACTAGAAGCTCCGCAGCCACGGGTTGCACAAAGGGGAGTGGGGAGGAGGGCACTCAGAGCTCAGGGTACGCGGAGCAAGGGAGCGAGTGGGGCAAATTATGTGGGAGGAGCTGGTGTGAAGCGGGGGCCGCTGCTCTCCTGTTGTACAAAGGAGCTCCAGAGTGCCTAAGCGCCGTGCTCCTGAACCCACGGGCCAGATCACCTCTGTGGACACGCTGGGAGTGGGTCCCACACCTTGGGGATTTGCGAGACCCAGCAACAGGCAGCCGGGAGCCGGACTGGCCAGTGTGGAAGAACGCAGCAGGTGGGTGGGGTGCGGGGAGGCGGGTACACAGGTTTCCTGTCCCCCAGTTGTTCAGCCCTTTTCAGTCAGAGGAAGAGAAAAAAGCTGGCAAGGTAACGAGGAGGAAGAGAGAGATGCAGTGACTGCTTCTTGAACTACTACTACAACTATCCAGAGACCAGAAAAACTTGAATGGACAAAACTGTCCTATTTCTCAATTTACTCCAATACACACTATGGCACACCATTTTGCACTAAGCACTATACACTGTGCCAGGTGTTGGGGCACAGTCTCTGCTCCCAAGGAGCTCTCAGCCTTGTGGGAGACACAATTACATTAGTGGGAGGAATTTTCTCTAGTTGGAGAGGAAATGGGTCAGGGAATTAGATCCCTTCTGAACTGTGTATTAAAGGGTAATTGGAGCTTGCCAAAGAAGTGGCAATAGCCTACTATTACCCACCCATTACCCCAAACCAGCTTTACCTACACACACTATGAGCATCATACCCGAGAGCTTACCAATTTAGGGACTTAATGGGCGCCTGCCCTGCACTATTTCCCCTTTGTGTTTTGGAGGAACATTTTCAAACATTAGCCCTTGGAATGTAGAACACCCAGTTCTCCACAGCTGAGATGCTGCCTTCTTGGACCTGTTGCTTCTTGTACCATCCACCTTATCTATTAGCTTGACATTGAGACCAAAGCCAAAATTAATAATACGGAGGCAGCGAACATCTGGAAGGAAGCCAATAAATCCTGCAATGCAGTCATGATGCTGACACATGCCCTGTCTGTATAATAATGACAATATAATCTTTTTCCTGAACTACAGTGAGGATTAATTAGTCAGACTTAATAAATTAAAGAGACTGTTGCCCAAATGGAGTGTGGGATGGGAAACTAAATTGTGATTCAATCTAAGAAAGAAAGAAAAAAAAAAGAAAAAACAGTTTGAGTGGCATGCTTTCCCTCTCTGAATATTAGAACTTTGAAAGGTATTAATGATTGCTAAAGCACCCAAGGTGATTGCATCATCTTCAGAAAAGTATGTCCAAAGAGCTCTTGTTGCAAAAAAGAATTAAAGATAATGTCACCTAAACATATTTCCCACTTCTCCCTAGAAATTTTATAAACTAGCAAAGAGAATGGAGGAAAATGTCAAATGCCACTTTCAGCTAGTTTATACAGATTTTATGCACAAATTCCAAAGTACTTGTAAAGGTTGCTAAAAGCAGCTCCGTTTGGGCAGAAGTCATAGGAAAAAGGCCCAGGGAAGAGAATTAAAGGGAACCAGCAGTAAGGACAAGCAAAAATATGTTTCCTGAAAGTGAGAGGCTTACCATAATTTTTCTCATTAGGGAAAAAATAAATTAAATTTACTTCTTAGTGAGGCAAAATACAAAAGCAGCTATGTCAAAAAAAAAATAAGGGGCTGGGGGGGCGGGTGGCGAGCAGGAGCAGAAAAGGCAAAAGAGGCACACAGAGATGGGGATAAAGGGCACAATTTCCAGGGGACCCAGTAACAGCAGGTCAGGGTAACCATAATCCTTGAAGATGAGGTGATTACCATGATGTGTGGAAACCCACTTTCTTGTTTGGAAGAACTGAGGAGCACAGAGCTGCTTGCAGATGGTCTCCTGCACCAGATTTACTTCGGAGACTCAGAGGGAGCGAGTCTATAGAAAAACCATAATTCCTGGAAGCAGCCTGCTTGGGGGGCAGCAATAAAAGTGCAACTGTAATCTATTGATGCTTGGCAAGCCACCCAGAACAATGGCTTATGAAGCTACCAATTGCCCTAACTGGTTTGGCTCAGTGGATAGAGCGTTGGCCTGCAGACTGAAGGGTCCTAGGTGCGAATCCAGTCAAGGGCCCATGCCCAGGTTGTGGGCTTGATCCCCAGTAGGGGGCGTGCAAGAGGCAGCAGATCAATGATTTTCTCATCATTGATGTTTCTATCTCTCTCTCCCTCTCCCTTCCTCTCTGAAATCAATTAAAAATAAAAAAGAAGCTACCAATTACTTGCCTACAATTCAGTGAAGTGAGAAGTTGGGATGGGCCCAACTAGGATGGCTTATCTCTTTTCCAGGTGGTGTCAGCGGGTCTCATTCATATATTTGGGCCTCAGAAACGATGGCTTGAACACCTGCGGCCTCATTCCAGGAAGTTAACTCAGGCTTTTCCCTAAGGAGGTAGAAGAATTTCCAGCAGGAAGAGAGTTTGCTCTTTTCAAACTCCTGTATGTGTCATGTTTGCCAGTGCCCCATTGGCTAAAGCAAATCCTACAGCTACGTCTAGAGTCAATGTGGGAGTTGTCAGTTTTGGAGGGTCATTAATATAAAATTAATATAGAACACAAAATAAGAGCTTTTTTATCGAGAGAATAGGAAAGCTACCTTGAATCCTCTATTTCAGGAACTTTCTACAAAGATTGACTAGAAGAACATGATTTGTTCAGTAGTGAGTCGTGACAAAGAAGAAACTGGCACAAAAAGTATGCAAAGAAACTGTAAGAAAAATTCTGAAAAGGAACATCAATACTTACCAATAGTTGAGGGAGAGGGAAGTTGCCACAAAGGCAATGGAAATTGTGACTAATGTATTTTCTAACAATTATAGAGAGCCTAGAAATAAAACCATGCCTTTATGGTCAATTGATATTTAACAAAGGCGACAAGAACATAAAATGGGGTCAAGAGAATCTCTTCAAAAATGGTGTTGGGAATATTGGACAAGTTTATGAAAAAAAAAAACAAAATGAAACTAGACCATCAACTCACACCAAATGCAAGAATAAACTAAAAATGGATTGAAAACTTTAAGTAGTGAAACCATAAAAATCCTAGAAGAAAACATAGGCAGTAAAATCTCGGACATTTCTCTTAGCAATATTTTTTCTCATATATCTCCTTGGGCAAGGGAAACAAAATAAAAAATAAACAAATGGGACTACAATACAAGATATAGTTTCTTTAAAGATTTAGAATAGTTGAAAACAAAAGGAAAATCAATGTTTTACCTAGATAATGCCCCATCCCTTCCCACATACAAAAAGTAATAACAATAAAAAAAGTTTGACCTTGATATCAGACCAATTGGATTTGGAACAAATAAGTATTCTGTGCAACTTTATAACACAAGAAGTAAAACAATGAAGACGTAAAACTTATGAATATTTATGAACTGAATGCATCATAGCAGCAACTTACATAAGCAGACAGAACAGGAAATAGAAAGACATAGATAGAAGGAGTCCAAAAATAGAAGAATTTTACTCATCTCTCTCAGTCTAACTCTGGATATAGAAGACTCTGTACCTCAAAAGTAGAAATTACATAGTGTTTTCTTCTAAGGCTAACATTTTATTCATGAAAAATGGCCCTATATTAAGCAATAAAAAAACTTTAATAAAATCTTTAAAAGAATCATGAACAACATTCTATGATCACAATACAATAAAACTAGAAATTAATAGAAAAATCAGAAGAAAACTTATTCACCTGGAAATTATTTTTAAAAATCTCTCTTAAATACTCATGTGAATGAAAATTGTATAATTTCTAGAAAATAATGATAAATTATAATACTGCTTAGAATTCTGTGACTCAGTATTTGCTTAATTAATTAAATAAGTACCAACTCATAAAGGCCAAAAAACATTATTAAATAAACAGGAGGAAAACAGGAAAAAAGAACTAAGTAATATAGAAGAAGAAATTAATAAGCTAGGAAAGGAAAGTAATAAGAATTAAATAATTCCAAAAACTGTGATTTTTAAAAATTATAAAAATAAAATAATTATTAAATTAATTAAGAGAAAATGATATAAATGCAAAAAACAAGAAATGATAAAGTGGTGAAACATAGAAACAGTGAATATTACTATAATCCTAAAAACAAATTTATTCTACTATAGTGTCTCCATTTTTTCATTTTGCTCTCCTAACAAGTACATTTCATTTCATTTATCCCTAATAAGAAAAAATAAATTCTAAGAAATAAAGATTTTGTCATTAGGGTGAAGATTTGGAGGGCCAAAAACAATTGTCATACCAAAGATATATTGATTGCCCCCAATGAGAATGCATGCTCTACTGGAGGAAAATACACCTGAAAACCTAGGTAAAATGAATACTCTTAGTAGAAAATGTGATTTGCCAAAACTGTTCCTAGAGGACATAGAAAGTCCAAAGAGAAGAAATTATAAAAATTGTCAATTTCCCAACAAATTACCAAGCCAATAATTTTCCCAGGGTAATTTTTAAAGAGTAGGTAATTCTCATGATATCTAAATACTAAAAAGCATAAAAATAATGAAACTTTCTAATTAAATTGTGTTTTAAGGCAAGTGGCATTGAACCCAAAACCTAACAAGGTTTGCACATAAAGAAAATCTATAGAAATCTTACTTATAAATCCAGAATCCCAGAATTTAAGAATAATTCAACATTAGTAAGTTTATTCAGGTAAATAATCATGTGGAGAGACCTAAGGATAAAAAAGCATAGGATTATTTCTAGAGACATTAAAAAGGCATTTTACAAATTTAGTATCCATTCTTGATTTTTTTTAAAAGCAACCTCTCAATTATCTAGGAATAGATGAATACTTCCTAAATGAGATAAAATATCTATCTCAGCCTGAAAGCCATGTTTAAAGATATAACAATGAAAGGATTTCTACTAAAGTAAGGGAAAGGATCATGATGCAACTATTACAACGATTTTTTAACATTATTCTTGTGTTTCAAGTCAGTGCATAGAAGAAAAATTTAAAGACCTAAACATTGGAATTAAGGTTGCAAAACTGTCACTATTTGTAGAAAAATATGAGAATATATCTGGACAACCCAACCAAATCAATTGAAAACTGTTATAAACAATAACAAATATATCAACATATAAAAATGCTATTATGTATACAAACAACAATGAGTTAGACAATATAATAAATGAAATATCTCATTTAGATTAGCAACAAAAAAGCAGTAATATCTGAGGATACATTAAACAGGAAATGTATAAGACATATATAGAGAGAAAACTTTGATAAACTACTGGACACAAAAGAAAGCATGAACACATGGAAAGACATTCCATGTTTGAATATGTATATTCAACATCATAAAGATAATAATTCTAAACTAATTTTTAAATGTAAACTAATGCCCCCAACCAGTTTTTTAAGAACCAGAAAACCGACTCTAAATTTTATATAAGAGAATAAACTAAGAAAAGTTCTACAAGAAAACATGAAAAAAACCCTTAAATCCAAGACCATAGAAAGTAGATTGAAAAGTTCAACTATGAAAAAGAAAATTTCTATATGACAAAGAGAAAAAGAAAAAAACAAACAAACATTGAAGAAATACCATAAGCAAAATCAAAGGCAAAGAACAAAGTAGTTTACTTATTTGAAAGTTTAGCAGACTCTCATCCATCAGTAATGAGAAGATAGATAGATTCAAGTCCTATGGCAGGCAAATTTAGCCACATAGATTAACATTAAAATGCATGTACACTCTGACCCACAAATCTCATCTTTTAATATACTTCAGTTACTAAATATACTGAACATAGTGACTGAATGTATGACAGCTACTACTACAGTTAGCTAACATATGAAAAAATATATATACAAATATATTTGTTGTAACATTGTTTGGAATAATGAAAGGTTGTAAACAACTTAAATGTTTGTTTGTTTTTAATAGAGACATAGCCATACAATGAGATACTACTATGCAGATATAAAAAAATAAGAGAAAGTATACCGATATGGAAAGTTTTCCAAGATATACTATGTTTAAAAAGCAGTAGATTGACCTGGCCAGGTAGTTCACTTGGTTAAAGCATCTTCTCGGTATGTCAAGGTTGTGGGTTCGATCCCCAGTTAGGGCACATACAAGAATCAATCAATGAATATGTGTGTGTTTGTGTATGTGTGTGTGTGTGTGTTTATATCCCTCTTCCTGTCTCTCTAAAATAAATTAAAAAATTGTTTTAAAAAGCAATGGGTTGCCTTTAGACAACAAAGAGATAAAAATAAGAATATACATTTGTCTTAATTAAATATGCATTTTAAAACTTTCGAAAGGATACTCAACAAATGAAAGTGGTTACCTCTGGGAATGGAATGGGATCTGGGACGTGGGTAACAAGTTTTTCAGTGAGTTTTTATGCTGTTTGATTGAAAAAATCATCATAATTACTATTTAATATTAAAATAAATTTAAAAGTCATTAGATGTAACATGAATTATGTGCTTTTATCTCCTATTCTTTTTTAATGTTGGAAAAAATGTGATGCACCAAAGAACAATAATACTACTACAAGTAATTTTTTCCTATGTAAAGGTCAAACTAATTTTCACATGCAGAGTATTACTATTTTAGCAGCTATGATTCACATGGTTATTTCAGCATATAACCTTCCTTTTTATTAACTAACCAGCTACTCAACGATTATTTAAAAAGTAAATGAATTAAACATTCACATTCCTTTAAGTTACCTAAGGATCTTGGAAATTATATTTAAGCTGACACACTATAAAACATGATTAGTGTTATAAAAATATTTGTTTATAATGATGATTAAATTCAGTTGAACACACGTTTGCTTTATTTATAACCTTAAACAATGTTTAGCAATAATGTTAACTTACTTTATCAGTTTAAGCCAATAAGACATTTAAAAAGAAACATTGCCTCGAAAAGACTGGTGAAACCGCCGATAAATGTAGTGAGATCTTCAAGAAATCTAGTGAGACCCTCGATGTTGTGATAAAGAACCAACTAGAAATTAAGCATACACTGACTAAAATAAAGAATATTATACAGACTCCCAACAGCAGACCAGAGGATCGCAAGAATCAAGTCAAAGATTTGAAATACGAAGAAGCAAAAAACACCCAACCAGAAAAGCAAAATGAAAAAAGAATCCAAAAATACGAAGATAGTGTAAGGAGCCTCTGGGACAGCTTCAAGCATACCAACATCCGAATTATGGGGGTGCCAAAGAAGAGAGAGAGCAAGATATTGAAAACCTATCTGAAGAAATAATGACAGAAAACTTCCCCTACCTGGTGAAAGAAATAGACTTCCAAGTCCAGGAAGCACATAGAACCCCAAACAAAAGGAATCCAAAGAGGACCACACCAAGACACATCATAATTAAAATGCCAAGAGCAAAAGACAAAGAGAGAATCTTAAAAGCAGCAAGAGAAAGAGACTCAATTACCTACAAGGAAACACCCATACGACTGTCAGCTGATTTCTCAACAGAAACTTTGCAGGCCAGAAGGGAGTGGCAAGAAATATTCAAAGTGATGAATACCAAGAACCTACAACCAAGACTACTTTATCCAGCAAAGCTATCATTCAGAAGTGAAGGTCAGATAAAGAGCTTCACAGATAAGAAAAAGCTAAAGGAGTTCATCACCACCAAACCAGTATTATATGAAATGCTGAAAGGTATCCTTTAAGAAGAGGAAGAAGAAGAAAAAGGTAAAGATACAAATTATGAACAACAAATACACATCTATCAACAAGTGAATCTAAAAATCAAGTGAATAAATAATCTGATGAACAGTATGAACTGGTGATTGTAATAGAATCAGAGGCATAGAAAGGGAGTGGACTGACTATTCTTGGGGGGGGGGGGGGGTTCGGGAAGAGATTGGACAATAAATCGTGCACCTATGGATGAAGACAATGGGTGGGAGTGAGGGCCGGAGGGTGGGGTGGGAAGTGGGTGGAGGGGAGTTATGGTGGGAAAAAAGAGGAACCAATGTAATAATCTGAACAATAAAGATTTAATTTAAAAAAAAAAAAGAAACATTGAATTTTTGTTCCACTATTCTATGCACTCATAGCTTGATTCTTTTATGTGTTCTGACCAGGGATTGAAACCATAACCTTGGTGTATCAGGAAGACACTCCAAACAACTGAGCTACCTGGCCAGGAAAAACACAAACCTTATTTTTTAAAAGTATGCTTACTTCATACTCTTTAATGATTAATTCAAGGAAAGACAAAATGTGATTATTAATTTTTAAAACCACAATCACTAAGCCAGTCTAATTTGTCCAAATATTCATCATAATTCTGTAAACTTAGATTTTATACAAAAAAAATATTCTAAACTAGCAGCTTATGTAAGAAGGAATTTTTTTTCTTAAGTCTCTAGCACATCTATAATAATTAGAAAGTTGGTTTCTTATATTTGTGAATTTGGTAGATATTTTCTTTCATAAACAGTTATTTATCTCATCAAATGAATAAAAACAAAGTTCTTATAGTTTAGCAGACAATAAACTAATCTATTGAAACTTTCCACATTAGGAAAGTACTTTTCTAATCACAGGCTCACTAAAACATAGTTTTCAGTTTGTTTTACAACTCAGTCACAGGTTAGAAGTAAACATAAAAATATAAAACCTCACTGGTTGAGATCTCAAACAACTATTTTTCTTCCTTGTTGGCATGAAATTCTTAGTGTACTAGTATTTGAGCTCACTAATAGACAAACAAAAAAAGCTACTAACTGGATCCTGCTTTCTCTCAATCACCAAATGGCCAGATCATAAAGCCTAATGCACAGTTTTAACTGCTATACACAGGGATAACTTACCAGCCATGGCAGTGGGGACTAGGGGCCAAAAAACTAGAGGGGAAAATCTAGAGAGTCAGTAAAGTCACTGGAATTCACTCTGGAAGCCAAAAAAAGATGTGTGTGGGCTTAGCGAGCTATGAAGTAGACACCTCTGGCAACACAATTGACTTGTTTCTGTAAAATGAGTTTTGTTGGATGTCTCAGTGATGAAGTTCAAAATTATTACTCTAGTTCTCAAAAGATCAAAAATCATGATTTCATACAAATACAAAACAGAAAACATGCCAAAAATTGTACTTAATTCATTAATTAATGAGAAGGTTATTATAAAGATATCAAAACTGGCCCAAGAACATTTTAGGAGCTAGATGTATATAGGGAATTTATTCAAAAAGTGTTAGAATAAAATAGCTGGCTTAGATACAAAAGTGGTTAATGTCTTTCAGGGCACTAAGTCGTAAGCTTTGCTATATCTGTTCCACTGGATGGAAATCATTTGCCACTCTAACAGACAAAAATCTATAGCTTAACTTCTGCTCCCACTGAGTCATAAAATACCCTAGTCAATAAAAAGCCAGCCAGTAGTGCCCTGAAGAAACACCCAGTAATCTCTTATACCAATTCTGAATTTTGGATAATTTTTCTGATTATCTATTTTCTGTTCTAATATGCCTTTTTATCTTGCACAAAATTAAGTATAAGTCTTTTCTTGATTCAGACTCAGTCCTTGCGTCTTCATGATTTTCCACTTTGGCTCTCTCTTTTTTCCAGGAATTGGATTTCCATCCCCAAATCCCTGGGCCACGCCCTTGCTGGAGGTCAGAAGTTTTGGCCAGGCTATGGATGAGAACTTTTAGATCTGTTTTCTTCTCTTGATTTAATTAACTATGCCTGGGGGACAACAGCAGTAAGTGGAGATTATTACTTAAGGAGCTAAAAGTGGGGAAGGTCCTGTGTCCAATTTGTATAGTAATAATACATCAGGAAGAAGAGCAACCTCATGTGACAAGACCTTAGAGAGGGCAGGGCTTTACAGATACGTATGATTTCAGAAATTAGAAACATGAACCACAATGAGTACACAGTCAGCGATGCCTAACATTGAACACTAGGTCTTCCTGCTTCCTCTTCACTCTGCACATAATCAAAACCTGTCTCCCTGACTTTCCCCGTGGCCCACACCCATTCAGGACCTTTTTTCTGAGAACACTTAAGCTGTCTCTGAGATACTTACGCTTTTTTTTTTTCACCCAGTTAATTTTTAAATACAGTGATTAATTGATCTCAGCTCTCCTGGTATAGGTAGATATTCAGAGCTTAATGATAAACACCACAGAGTATGTCAAATAGCCACTTGCCCATCTTTTAGTTATTCTGCAAAGTAATGATATCTTGGAGGAATGAATTGGAATAACTCTACAGGATTAAAATCTTATTATAATAAACCATTGGAAGCATGCATGTATACAGGTAATACATTTTAAAATTCCTTATAACTATAGTCAGTAACAGTTTAGAGATTATTAACATGAAAAGAATATTAAAAATGTAATTTG
Source organism: Myotis lucifugus (assembly GCF_000147115.1). Classification (NCBI taxonomy): domain Eukaryota; kingdom Metazoa; phylum Chordata; class Mammalia; order Chiroptera; family Vespertilionidae; genus Myotis; species Myotis lucifugus. Next base: position 4,398,454 of record NW_005871111.1, on the reverse strand, counting down.
TTTCCCATATTTTATTGCCCTAGTTTATATTCTGCTATTTGCTAAGCTTGGGTGATTTGTGGCTTTGTTCATGGTCAGTAAAATGCTTTATCCTCTTCAAGATTATACAGTCAAGAAGGCTTATGAAGGAATGATTCTACCAATGCGTCCATGAATTTGTTCCAAGCACCTTTATAAGGAGTGATTTCAGGAGTCAGGTCAAAGCCTGGTAGGGAAGAGAAAAAGAAAAGCGGAGTGTAATGTGAAATGCTTCCTAGGTGATTCTAATGTTCTGATATGGTTTTCTATTGAGAATAGCTACTTCAAAGTATTTGAAACAATGGCTATGGAACAGATAAACTAGGTGTGGAACTTAAGGACTAGATCTTCAAAAACAATTTTAACAGAAGAAACTGAAATATTAGTCTGATAGCCAATATGTCAATAAAAGAAAGTTAAATGATGATGTGTGTTTAGAAATCAAGGCCCGCCGTCTTGCCTCTGCTCTCAATAGCAGACATTGGTAAGTTGTTGTTGTTGTTTTCCATTTACAATGTATCAGGAATCTCCGTGAGAAAAGCAATATAATTATAGGATCTCTTTCAAGATTTATTTGCAAGAATTTCTGTTTTATAAAAAAGGTCATCCCGGCCAGTGTGGCTCAGTGGTTGAACCAGGAGGTCACAATTCGATTCCCGGTCAGGACACATGCCCAGGTTGCAGGCTCAATCCCCAGTGTGGGGCGTGCAGGAGACAGCTGATCAATGATTTTCTCTCATCATTCATGTTCCTATATCTCTCTCCCTTCCTCTCTGAAATCAATAAAAATATTTTTAAAAATATAATAATAAAAATAAATTTTAAAGAAGGTCGTTTCAGATTCCCTTGTAGTCAGATCTTATAGAAGTAAACTGCTCACTAGTGCCTTCATAACAGATTCACACAGTGAGACCCACTCTTCTAATAATTTGCCTCTGCTAAGAATACCTTTTCATTTTCATCAACTGTTTATTGAACATTCTTGGTATTTGAAAGCAATTAATTCCTGATGAATAGGTAGATGATTTATATGTATACTATCCAACCTTTATCAGAGTTTCTAAACAGTAATTTATTAATGTCTCCATTTAAAAAAAAAGGGGACAAGCTTTCACTGCAGCATGGAAAAACAATTTTGAGTTCGCAATACTGAATGTTATTGTGTGCAATGAAAAAGAAAAAGGTGGCTGAGTGCAAAATTAATAAATAACCCAGAACAGAAAGCAACAGAGAATGTGGCTCACACCAGAGAGAGCACACCAGCAGATCACAGCCTCTGAGTATAAATAATAAAAAAGGGGAAGCACTTCCTTCATCCATAGTGCTTCCTTCAGTCTCTGAGATTGTATCATATACGTTTTCCTCCACTATAACAAATCATTTTCTGTGGAATGACTTGATTCTGACATTCAGAATTGGTTTTCTACATAGGAAAAAAAACAACAGGTGGATGCCTACATGGTGGTATTTGAGAGGCAGTGTGGTGTAGTAGACAGAGTTTAGGGGTAAAATTGTGAAGACATGGGTACTGTTCCCATTGGGTCTCTTTTGACCAAATACATTAATTTTCTTCAGCTTACTTTCCTCTTCTATCTGAGAAATAGACTACTTTCCTGCCTACTTCACATCATTTTTCAAGGCTCAAGAGAGAAAACCCATATGATCACACAAGCAAACTGCAAAGTACCAACTTCTAATTTGCTATGTAAATGGAAGGAATTGCAAGTATGAGGTCACCAAAAGATTCCTTGATCAAAACACATTTCTCAAAGGGCCCAATTACAACTATTAAGTGTTATCTTTCCTGAATTGTTTCAAACTCTTTGGCAAAGTAACCTTAGCTTCTTGGATTATCAGTAGTTCTTTAGTACATTAGTAATGCATCTGTTGGTTACCTCTGTGGAAAGTATGCTCAAGTGAAAATTGGTGTTGCTCTACCTGACCCCATTTCTTACCATATTCCTCTATTTTTCTTCATAATACTCATTACTGCCTGATATTTAATGTATTTTATATCTCGATTGTACCCCATATACTAGTTAACAGATAAATCCAGAGAACTTGGTGTAATAACATAATAGAAATTTATAGAAATGTATTCTCACTCATGTAATGTGGCCACCTTGATGGTGAGCCATTTTTCTCTCTTTAAGAACTTGAAATTCGTCCAGCTGGCATGGCTCAGTGGTTGAGTGTCGACCTATGAACCAGGTGGTGATGGTTCGATTCTTAGTCAGAGCACATGCCCTGGTTGCGGGCTCCCAATGTGGGGCATGCAGGAGGCAGTCAATCAATGATTCTCTCTCATAATTGATGTTTCTATCTCTCCCTCTCCCCTCCTCTCTGAAATCAATATATATATATTTAAAGGAATTGAAATTCAACTGAGTATTGCAGCTAACAGCCTCTGACTGTAGGCTTTGAGATTTTCCACAGTGTTTCAGCCAAGACCATACTCTTTCCAGGAAGCGCCAATCCAATGACTGAGTCTAGCCATTTCTCCTCTAATGTGTTCTTGGTTTTTGGATTCACCATTGGGTTGGCCAGGATTTTATCAGCTCTGTATTGTACTCTGAGATTCTCCCTACCTAGATCTGCCTTCTTCCTTCATTCCTTTCACAGATATAAGATCAGCATCACAATCGGAAGTCTTCCCCTACCCAAGCACACTTCCTCACTCTTTAGCTTTCACAGCCTTTTGTTCCCCTTGCTTCAATAAATCTCTTGCACTCCTAAATTCATTTCAGCATCTGCTTACCAGAAGACCAGAACTTATGCATAAGTCTCCTTGAAAGCAAAAAGGGGTCAAGTATTTATTTAAGAACAATCATTGAAGATTTTGTAATCTTTGATGGTTGCTCTGGGCTGCAACATTCAACCAGTGACTAGGGGAAGAGAGAGTACTTGGAGGATGAATGGAAGGTTTTTATGGGTCAGACCTGGAAAGAGCAGACAACATTCTATTGGCAAGACTCAGTCACATAACCCACCCTAGATAGGGGAAAGGGGAAAGGAAGTTGGAAGATGTACTCCTTGTATGAGTACCACTTCTCAACTGTCAATAATACGTCTACATTCTGGCTGTAACCGGTTTGGCTCAGTGGATAGAGCATCGGCCTGCAGACTGAAGGGTCCCAGGTTCGATTCCGGTCAAGGGCATGTACCTTGGTTGCGGGCACATCCCCAGTAGGGGGTGTGCAGGAGGCAGCTGATCTATGTTTCTCTCTCATAGATGATTCTAACTCTCTATCCCTCTCCCTTCCTCTCTGTAAAAAATCAATAAAAAAAATACTTCTACATTCTGGAATGGGAGCTGAGTATTTAGCAAATAACTAGGTGGTTCTTCCAAATCCCACTAAAAATCATCAAGCACAACATCAAGAACTATTTTGTTCACTGCTACATCTTTAGCACCTAGAATAGTGCTAACTTGTACATAATGGAAATTCAGAAATATTTGTACAGGGTTCGTGAGAAATAAATACTTCCTATAAAAGCTAACATAGAGATTGAAACATAGCACATAGATGTTAACTTTGTATTAGGCTATCCTGTGTTTTCAATAATCTTTATTGCATGGAATTTCAATAGATAAAACATACACATTGCCTTGATCACATGTATCTCTTTCCCAAAATCTGGAGGCTTTTTCTGGTAGATGACAACACAGGTCAACAAAACGTGTTGACTTAAAGGGGGCTTGCTGAGTATAGCTACAGTAAGCAAAACATCTAACCTAAACATCCTAAAGGTGATCTTTAACAGTTCAATAAGCTGTTTTTACTCTTTTGCTCTTTTTATGCTGGATTAATCAAAATCAAGCCAGGCTCAACTGTTACAGCCCCTTAAATATGGCTGTAGTTCATCAACCTCACAGTTCAGCAACTTTAGCTGAAGATAAATGGATTAATTCTTGTAAAACAGAAATAAAATTATCAACTGAGAGACCATTTGCAAGCATTTGTCTCACTATTTACATGAAAAAAACTTACTGTAATTGAGAAATAGATCTAATTATTATATCCGAGTCTTAAACATAAACACAAAATAGCTCTGAAGTTGTTAAAGAAATATAACCATAATTTGTATGTAATCAGATAAACAGGCCTTGCTTATTTATTGCCCAAACATTTTCATGTTATTATCTTGCAAGGAGAAAATTATAATAATCTATGTGTTTTTACCTTATTTGATTGGAAGATAAAGAGATATTAAAGACCAATAACCAATGAGTCGGGTATTACGGCTTGAATTCCAGACTAGGGGGCAGGTGGGAAGAGTTCCTATGTCCTTTCAAGCCCTCTGTGTAAGTGTGGTTCAATCAAAAGACAAAGGCTGCACAGGAATTTAAACAGGAAAATTTTAACCTGATGCATGATGCATGCTAAGCTACCATATGCAAGTAACTATAAAGCTGGGAAGAGGGCCCTTTAAAAGGTACTTAAGATGGAGAAAAGAATACTCAGGGAAGAATAAACTTGGAAGGGTGATTCATACCTCATGGAAGAAGAGGATGGGTGGTGGAGAAGTTCACTGTTGCAAAGTTCACAGTCTCCGGAAAGCAGCAACAACCTAGCAGGTTGCAGGCAAGCTGAGGTGGGGGGAAGATAAGCAGAGGGACTGAGTTCAGAGGGAAACAGGCACACGTGGCCTGAAGCACATGATGTCTATGCCAGGAGGCCGTGGAAAGCAAACTTCCGGCAGCGCAGTCAATCCAAGGTTGATGGATAGACATGCAGAGGAAGCAAGGCACCACTGTGGATGCTTTTGGAACTGGGAGCCGGAAAGACCCACGTTTTCAGGAGCCTAGTGCATTTCTGTGTATCGCTTGGGTGGCAATAGTTCTAGGCTACTGTACAAGACAAGAGTCAGGTGGCTGGCTTGCTGGATGGCCTTTTCAAGGGGGAAGGGGATACAAGTGGGATATGTGCAAGTGGGATTGAGGAGAGGATGCAGAGAGCAGTAATCTGGGCTGTCTGGGGCTCCAGGCTATGCCAGTCTTGACCATACAGTAAGCGAGACCATGAACAACTTACTTAACCTTGTTGAACCTCTTTTCCCATTTGTCAAATCAGCATAATGGGGTTCACCTCATGGGATTATTGTGAGGATTAAATTATTTATCTCATGTAAAAGGCTTTGTCTTATCTAATAAAGACGGAATATGCAAATTGACCACCACGCCATAACAGTCAAGATGGCTGCACCCACAGCGGAGGCAGGGATTCTGTAACACAAGATGGCTGCACCCATAGTGGAGGCTGACTTCCCATAACGAGCCTTAACGATCAATCAGCAGGGACCTGAGGCCATGCCTCCCGCCTGGCATGGCTTGACAGGGGACCTCAGGCCATGCTCCCCACCCAGAGGGGCTTGACGGGGGTCCTTAGGGCGCAACCCTGCCTGGCGGGGCCTGACAGGGGACCTCAGGCCATGCCCCCCACCCTGGTGCCTAGCCAGGGGACCTGAGGCCACACACCCCCCACACCCAACAGGGCTTGACAGGGGTGGGGCCGGCCGGGTCTGGGTCTCGTGCGATTTTGAGGCACCACGGGTGGGTGAGGACTTGACTCTGGGTCCCACGGTGTGCCCCACACTCTGACAGGAGGGAAATTTTCATATACATTTTACTAATTTTTTCATCTCTGACACTTCTATTATAGAGAAAGGGCAAATAGCAATATTAAAATATTTCCTCTAATTAGTCCCCTTTTAATGGTCACAAATTTCGTGCACTGGGCCACTAGTATATTAATAACACATAATTAGTGACCTTTATGTATTTCCTGTATCTGGCTTTGATTTACTATCACTGAGCTATTAGGAAGTTATTCATTCAGTAAATATTACTGCTGGCTTTGTTTTCTGGGTACTCCCTTGGTTCTAAAACCTTCCCCTGGTGACTTCCTTCTTTCAAGTCCCAGGCTGACATCCATAAAAGGGATACGAAAATAAAATAATAATACCAATTTCAAAGGATTGTTCGAATGATCAAAATGAATTAATGTGTGTGAAAGGTCTTCATTCCTATACTACTGATGAAGGTGTAATCATATACCAAATAAATGTTTTTTGCAGCTTTGGAGCATGAGATGGGGGAAGCCTTTTCTTTAGTGCCCGTTTTCAATAAAAAAAGGTTAAAAATTGGCAGTGGAAACATTTCTAACATGGAGTTCTATACTTTTTAAATTGTTGTGAAGTGAATTTGATTCTACTTGGATGCAACAATTACATGTCCTTTTACTATAAAGGACAGTAAGATTCACATCAGTTTATCACAGAGAAAATCATTTTGCTTCATTATCTAAGAGTGGCTTTTACATCAACTACTGTTATCTGATTGTTGCAAGAGAGAACAGCTACAGATTAACAATTCTCAAACTAAAAATGAATTTTATTTGTTTGGTATCTGTCTTCTAAAGTTCTATAGAACAGACTTCCTTACTCATTTAACATATTTATAAAGGTTATCTACCCTGAAGGGTATACAGGATGTAGGATTATCTGGACTCCAAACTACTGGGATTTAAAAGAAAAATAACTGAATAAAATTCATTACATTAAAAACTCTTACACACATATGAAAACATATTTAAGATCTTCCTCAGAGATCTTAAATATTTTCTTCATATACTAGTAGGTCCTACACATTCTTTACCTGGTTTATTTCTAATTTTTTTTCTTTTGGGTGGTATCTATTCTTCATTACTATTTTCTTATTGACAATTTTTTTATATTGGGAAGTTATTTATTTTGATTTAATACATTTCCAACCCATCACCTTACTGCTTTATTTTGATTCTAATGGCTTTTCAGATTTACTTTGGTTTTCTAGTTATATATAATTACACTATTAGCAAATAATGAAAATTTTGCTTTATCATTTGTTTCATTTACATTGCTCCTCCAAATTCATTAGCTAATATTTTTGCAGAAATATTAAACAGTAGAGTTAGAAGTCATGATTATTTTCTGAACTTCTTTCCAATTTTTTTATTCTTATGTTTTTGCAAAGTTAATAATAAAAATATACATTACAAATTATATTCCAAAAATATTTGTATACAAATTTTAACAAAATCTTATTCTATTCTACAAAAATTTTGCATCTTATTTTCTTTATTTTATACATAGCTCAAGTATTTCCCTTTCACCAAATAGTCTTTTAATGCTTATTTTGATGAATGTATTTGTTTCATCATATAGTTATGCCATGATTCATTTGGACGTTATCATATTATTGAATATTTAAGTGTCTCAGTTTTCCAACTCATATAAAGATTTATTTTTTATTCATTTTTCTTGACAAAAATGTATTGAGTGCCAAGATGCAGCAGGCAGTATTCTGAATAATAGAGATTAAATTCCTACCCTCATGGAGCTTACCTTCTAGTAAGATCCTATATAATAAAAGCCTAATATCCCCACAAGCCCAGACCAGTGGCAGCGGTGGGGGCTGGGGCTGGCGAGTGGGCAGTGCCAGGCCAGCCAAGGCAGGTGCCTGAGGGGGGTGGGGGTGGGGCAATCGCCCCACTGGTTGCTCTGCAGATGGAAGCGACCAGTGGTGGCAGCAGAGGGCAAGGCCGGTGAGTGGGCAGCGCCAGGCCAGGCCTAGGGACCCTACCCATGCACAAATTTCATGCACCGGGCCTAGTATATAATAAACAAGCAAAACACATATTGTTTTATATAAAAGTTATGGAAGATGGAAGATAGGAAATAGAAATAAGGATTTCTAGGAAAAAAAGGTTATAATTTAAATAGAGAGGCAGTATAAAGCTCTTCTAACGTGTTATTTAAACAGAAAACTTAAAGAGTTAAGGAGTCAGCTCTATATATATCTGGTAGAGAACAGTGTCAATGCAAATGACCTGAGAAGTATTCAAAGAACAACAAGGAGGCCAGAGTGACTGGAGTGGAGTGAGCAAGTGGGTAAAGGGTAGCCAAAGGGGTCACAGAGTTACTGTTTGGTCAGATTATAGTAGGCATTGGTGGGAACTTTGGCTTTCAATCTGAGGGAGATAGGAAGCTTTGGAGAGTTTTACATAAAGGAGTGATATGATCACACTTATTTTTACAGGGTCACTCTGGATGTTGTATTGAGTGGACTAAACTGGGATAAGCATGCTAACAGGAAGACCAGTTAAGGTTTATTGCTGTCATCTAGAGGAGAGCTACTAGTAAAAGTAGCTTAAGCTAGAAAGATATTGGGGAAAGTAGCAAGAAGCAGTGAAATTCTAGGTATTAAAGGTAGTGCCAACAGAATTTTCTAATAGAAAATTTCAAGGGAAAGGGGAGTTAATGCTAATTTTAAGGTTTAATTTTGACTGTTGAAAATATGGAGCTGTCACTTAATGAGATTGGAAGGAACAAGATGGAGGGGGTCAAATGATCAGGAGTTAATCAGTTAAATTTAACATGCAAATTAAACACTCAAGTGGAGAGATCAAATGGGCAGTTGGATAGATAAAGAGAATGGTTTGGCATAAAACGATAATTCAGAAGTCACCAGCACTTACATGATACTTAAAACCATGAGAATGGATAAACTAACCCTGGATGAAGCACAGTTAGAAAAGAGAAAATGTCTGAGGACTGAGTCCCAGGGCATTTAAGGTCAGAATATATATATATACATATATATATATATATATATATATATATATATATATATATATATAACCATTGAGGTAGGAAGAGAACCACAAGAGAGTGACAGTGCTGACCAAGGGGAAGAAGGTGATTCAGGAAGAAGGGATTAACTATGTCAAGTGCCGTGATAGGTCAAGTCAATTGAAGACTATGTAAGACTTGATCGCAAGACCTAGAAACAAGTTGGTCACCGATGATTTTTACAAAAGCTGTTTCTGTGAAGTGGGGGAGAGAATGCCCAGCTGGAGAAAGATCAAGAGCAAATAAAGGAAGCAAAATAGGTAAAAGCAAATGTAGACAACTCTTCTGAAAAGTTTACTATAGTGTTTTTTTTGTTTGTTTGTTTGTTTTTTACAAAATCCTTTATATTTCTGTGGTTGGTCACTGAAGGAGGAAGTCAAATAAAGAATTTTTTTCAAAGAACATTTTAAAAAATAGCAGCATATTTTATAAGGATGGGGATGGTCCAGTATAAAGCAAAGAAACTGAGGATATGTGTTGGATCAGTGTCTGAGTAAGCAGAAGGGAAAAAATCTAGGCAGGTTTGCTATAGATGAGCAGAGAAGATAAACAGGTGTGTAGGCTGGTAGATAAACTGGGAGAAAGCTTGTGGAAATTTTATCCTGATTGATTCCATTTTTCTCAGTGAAATAGTAAGCAGGAGCATCAGGTATGAGAGAAGAGAAAAGATGGGAAAACAAAATACCAAGTGTAAACTAGGACTGCCAGGCAGTAAGAGCCCCCTTGTGGTTGAAAATCATGACATTAGTGCGAGCAGTCACTAGGCTTTTTCTTTTTCTGCAGCCAGTTCAGCAGCTCCAGTACAGAGATGGAATATGATTTCACTTACACGTGGAATCTAATGAATAAAATAGAAACAGGCTCAGCCCCGGCTGGTGTGGCTCAGTGGTTGACCCAGGAGATCACTGGTCGATTCCTGGTCAGGGCTTATGCCCGGATTGTGGGCTCCATCCCCAGTAGGGGCCATGCAGGAGCTAGCCAATTGGTATTTTTTACATAGGTGTTGCCTTCTCTCTCCCGCTTCTTTTCCCCATCTCTCTCAAATCAATAAAAACATATTTAAAAAAAATAGAATCAGGCTCATACATGCAGAGAATAGACTGACAGTAGTCAGAGGGGAGGAGCCTTTCGGGGGGGGGGGCTGGGAGAAAAAGATGAAGGGATTAAAGCAGTACAAATTGGTAGTTACAGAACAGTCACAGAGATGTAGAGTACAGCCTAGGGAATATAGTCAATTATATCATGACAACTATATATGGGGCCAGATGGGTACTTGAAGCAGCATGAGGACCACCCTGTAAAATACATGATTTTCTAACCACTTGGCTGTAATCTGAAACTAATACAGAACAATATTGAAGGTAAATTGTAATTGAAAAGATATTTTAAAGATTTAACCTTAAAAAAATAAAATGTCTGATTTGATGCAAATGAATACTTTTGTAAGACACAATAAAAATAAAGTGCTGGAAAAATACATTTAAAAAGAAGTTGCTTTAACCAGAATTTTATTTGAGCCAAGTGAGTTCAATGGAGGAAGACAAGGGCAAGAGAATGCCTGTAATGAAGAACATTGAATCTAATGGCATGAGGAAGGAAGTTAGAGCATGAGAAGGACAAGGTGGATTGTAGGTCCTGGAGGATGTAAAAGTTGTTTGAATTGGGGTACCTTAACTCTAACAGTCTTTCTAAGGATATCTTAGAGGAATGAGTTGTAAAGACAGGAGGCAATATTCAGGGAGTTGGAATTCTCAGAAGTGAGACTATGGTATTGGGACAATGTCTAGGGGATATTCATGGAAGTGAGTATCTCAGGTGGGGTGGCAAGGAAACCCATGCAAGAGAAGAGCTTTAACGGCTGAGAGGTCAGGGTTTGGGAAGGATTATCTATGCAAATATTGAAGTCACTAAGAGTCAATGCAAGAGCAGTGCTGGAGGTATTGGTAGCAAGCCAGCAGATCAAATCCTCAGGAGTAACAGGGACTGATCCACAATCTTTAAATAACTGCATAGGAAGGGATTCCAGGTGGTTTATGTTACTTGCAACAAGCTTAAAGTTGGAACGGAGGTAGTTAAGAAGAAATGAGGGAGAACATTATAAAAGAGTCATTTGCAACTTGTTATTTCCTTAAGACGTATTTCTGAATAAAATTCAAGGGCTCTGAACCTTTTTAAGCACTAGATCCAATTGCCAAATTATCCTCTAGAAGTGTGGCATCGATTTACAATTTCACCAGGAGTGAATACAAATGTCCTTTTTAATAATCCTAGTTAACACTGAAATTTTTCAGCTTAAAACATCTTGCAAATTTTGAATGCAAAATTTACATTAAACTGTTGTTTTCATCTCATTTTACTCATTAAATCAACATCTATTCGGTATTTACTATGTGTACAGCATTATGTTAGATTCTGGATTTGTCGTTGCACTCATGGAAGTTATAATCTCACCAAAGAGAAAGACTCTAAGCAAATAATTAATTAATTGCCATCATGTCACCTGTGAGAGAAGTGCTAGAGCTGCAATTATGTGTAATGGGGAGGATATAGCCAGTCTTGGGAGTCAGGTAAATACTGAAAGAAGTATTGAGTCTTGATGACTAGTTGGAAGTTGGTTAGAGATTTTTTAAAAATATATTTTATTGATTTTTTTACAGAGAGGAAGGGAGAGGGATAGAGAGTCAGAAACATCGATGAGAGAGAAACATCGATCAGCTGCCTCCTGCACACTCCCTACTGGGGATGTGCCCGCAACCAAGGTACATGCCCTTGACCAGAATCAAACCTGGGACCCTTCAGTCCGCAGGCCAACACTCTACCCACTGAGCCAAACCAGTTAGGGCTGGTTAGAGATTTTTAAAATTATAGATGGCAATTAATACTTCTTCATTTTTAGCTTTTCTGATCATGTGCTTTGCACACTTTTTACCCAAAACTGCACCTACTTTTTAAAAATATATATTTTTATTGATTTCAGAGAGAGGAATGGAGAGGGAGAAAGAGATAGAAACATCAATGATGAGAGAGAATCATGGATTGGCTGCCTCCTGGGGATTGAGCCTACAACCCAGGCATGTGCCCTGACCGGGAATCAAACCGTGACCTCCTGATTCATAGGTCGATGCTCAACCACTGAGCCATGCTGGCCGGGCTGCACCTGCTTTTAAACAGACAATGTATAATTGCACGTGGTTTTTCTCATGGCATGCCATGTAACAGAATGCTAGGAAAATGCTGTCTTTGCCATGGCTATTCTTTAAATAGCTTTCCCCACCTCATATTCTGGCAACAGACCCTATCTTTCTGGCCATAGAGGTGGGCATATGTTCATGAATGGGCTAGAAATAATACCTAACCACCTGGTCCAAAGTTAGGTGCATCCTCAGGCCAAATAGGTTCCTTCCAATTAACCAAAGCTGGTTGGGAAACGTTTGCTTTATTCTCCAGAAACAAATCCATAAAGATATGAGCCAGTGTTTTCTCCTGCTATCGTGTATGCTGTGGGAATAGACAGCCTGAATGAAGTTAGTATGCAGAGAGAAATAGAAGATGTTAAGATAGAAATGGAGAAAGGATGCACAAGAGAGAGAGCAAGGAAGAGAAAGAGCAAAAAACAACAGTCAAGTCCCTGCACAAAGCTACCCAGAGGTCTAGCCAGCCTGGCCCTTCTGTTGCTTGAGTGAGCCAAGAGAGTCCTGACTAACCAGCCTTAGAAGTATTTGAATACCCATTAGCTACTGGCAAAGTGCCTTGTTGAATTTATTAATATCATTTTAGTATTTCACTTAGTACCCAACACATAGTAGGCACTTAATAAATATTTATTGAATGAATGAAACAAGGAACAAAGTTGCTAAAATAGTATACACAAAACACAGGGTTCAGGGTTTGTTGATGCTGTTTTGTTTTTTCCTGCTCTTTGCAATACTGGAAAGATGCTAAAGTGGTGCTGTCTGGATAGTTTCAGGAAAGCTAGACAGGACCTGGTTCAGGAATAGCCACGTGCATCAAGGCTGTGTGTTTTAATTTGATTTTCAGAGATGAGATATGTTTAAACTTACATTTATTTAATAAATGTCCTACCTTAATGTTCCTTCTGGAAGCCTTCTTCCTGATGGTTTCTTTTTCTTTCTTTTTTTTTTTCTATTCCATGTACTGGCGTATTAGTAAACTCCATTTGTTTTCTTTCTGTTGCGTGACCCAGCTGCAAGGAACAAGAAGAGCCACCATTTCCTCTGTGCCTGGGGGTGTATTTTGACTGCTTTCTGTGATCAGAAATCATTATAAATGAAGCCACTCCATACAAAATGCAAAAGATGAGGAGGACAAATAACACTGTCCTCTGTAATGTGGTTAAAAACAGAGATTTAAGGAATAACTGGAGCCTGGCAGAATAAAATTCTTCTTTATTTACCACTTTGAAATAAAGGAGTCATATTTCACCTGTATTTCTTACTAATATTCAGCCAGCGAGAGTCTATCCTATCTAATAAAAGCCTAATATGCTAAGTGTCCGGTCAGCCATTCAACCAATCAAAGCATAATATGCTAATGATATGCTAAGGCCACTCAACCGCTCGCTATGATGTGCACTGACCACCAGGGGCAGACACTCTGACTGGTAGGTTAGTTTGCTGCTGCGGTCTGGCCAATCAGGACTGAGATGGGCCAGACATGCCCTGGAGTCCTCCTGTGGTCCTTCCCGGGCTGGCCAACCTCCTGCATCCCTCTCCTGCCCCGATTGTGCATTGGTTGGGTCCCTTGGCCTGGTCTGTGCCCTCTTGCAATCCAGGACCCTCTCAGGGGATGTTGCAGAGCCAGTTTCAGCTCCATCCCGCAGGCCAGGCCAAAGGACCCCACTGGTGCACGAGTTTGTGCACCGGGCCTCTAGTTAGAATATAAAACACTATAAAATAGATAGGAAAATATACACTTTTTCATTGCAATAAAAACTTGCACCTGGTTTTACTTTAACATTAAATAAATAATAAAATAAACCAGAGCGGGGGAACAAATTTACTTCTAAGTCCTGTTGTCTAAAATGCCACTACACAACTGATACTATGAACTTTGCATAGGCAGCTTTCCTGGAGAAGCACTTTGCCATCCATTCACTTATTTTAGCTCAACACACACTGTGATGGGAAAGTCATCATGCATTTGGACAAGCCACTCAACCTCTCCAAGTATGCTTTCTCTTATACAAAATGAGGATACTGACACCTACCCATTTGACAGATTAAGCAAATGAGGGACAGCAAGATTAAGTGACTTGCCCGAGGCGATATTAAATGGCTGGCAGAAGCAGAAACTGGAACTCAGGTCTTTTGTCTTTTTTAGGACTTCTTGAAGGATATTATACATAATGGCTACTATTTTATATATAGATATATAAGCAATTTCAGGAAAATCATTTATCTATTCTTAGAAGTTTTTTTTAAATAATGAATTAATTTTGTAATACATGATATAGGCTCATTATTAACAATATATGCAATTTTTTAAGTGTGTGATACAATATCCAGGTCACATTCTGCTACCCATTGAGCTGAATGGACTAGGCAACATCTCTCATACATATATATGTACAGGAACAGATGAAAGAGCAGAACTTTTGCTTTTGTCTGTCAGCATTTCAACCAAATGCCCAAAGCTGCAAATAATAAATGAGGAGTAATCCAATATCCTACAGAAACATAGAAATGCTGCCAGACACTCCTAGGGGTTTCTAACTTCAATCTATTGCTTTTTTTCCTTAATTTTTGAGGGATCTTTTTAAAAAATTGTCAGTGTCATTCATTCTCAATTAGTTGTTTTGCTGTATCAATCTTTGGATTTAGTTCTTTCAGAAATGGTTTTTTTGTATCAACCCTTAGAGATCTTCTTGGCTTCTTTGTTGGAATCTACTTAAAAACAACAGGTATAGTTATGCTTTGTCACTGGTTTCCTTTACCTAAAATTGTTTTATATTCTTTATCTTTTTTTCTCTTCATTCAATGTGATCATTTCGATCCTTTCTCCACACAGTAATTTGAATGTAAGTCATATATAATCTGTTCTCAGTGTTTCTGATGGATAGATTTATTCATTACTTAATGGTGTTATTTTGGTAGCACAGTTTTTTCTCTTCTCTGCAATTTCCTGTGTCATCTTATCCTGTTGATTTTTTCAGCACTCTCATTTTACCAACTTTGTATCATTTTATAGCAAGAAAAGATCACAAGCCATTGCTTTCTGACCCTTTAGTTGTATTTTTTTTTCAGTCTCAGTTGTCCATTTTTTCTGTCTCATATTATACTTCCTTCTTTCAAACTTTTTAATTATTAGATTTTTGTATAGTTGTCATACAATTTTTTCATGTTTATCCATCCAATGTTAATGTCGACTACTCTGAATATATATTTTCTTTTCTTTGATATTATGTTAATGAATTCCCTAAAATTCTCTGATCTGGGCTATAGTTTGAGAATGAGGGATGGGATTGGGTTTAGTGAAGTTTTTGAAGAGGGCCTTAGTTCTGTTATATTTTTTGACATTTTCTTAACTATCTCTTGTTATTATTTACTTGACTTGAAGGGGAAATATTCTATTAATTGGGGATATCTTCGGGCCTTAATTGATATCATCATTTAACATAGAGTGCCTATACTTTATCAGACTCAGTCTACACTGGTTGTTAACTTGGCTGATTTTGTCCCTCTCTTCAAAGCTACTTCTATTCCATTTAAGACAAAAGAGGGAAAATAAAAGACAAGAACTTGATTGAGTCGTCTTCTAGAACTGATTTTGTGGTGCTGACCAAAAAAACAAATCTCAGCTGGTCTTTCTTTTCATGGCTACATAGATTTTTTAAAATTTTATTTCATAAAGCATGGCCCCTTTTCCTCTATTAGATTTCTTATGACATTTTTTGGCTAGTTTTATTTGTTTCTCTACTTTTTTTCCCATTCAATTATGTACTATAGAGGGAAATTATGTGATTCATCCTCCATCATTTTTACCCAACCATTATTAGTGGAAAATAAAATTATTCTACACTCATCATGTTCTTACTTTTCATTCATTCAACATGAAACATCTATTTATGAAACACCTACTTGTGCTGAGCATTGAAGCTATACTCCCACAGGCCAGAGGAGGAAAGAATTTTTATGGTGCAAAATGTACAATATCTCTTCCTTCAACCTCTCCAAGCTGTGTCAACCAGAACTTTTGATTTGCTCACTTTGACAACTCCTGAACTTTTTAACCTCCCTCGTGAAATTATTCACACCCCGACCTTGTCTGCATCACCAGCGGGACTTCCACTTTCTCTCTCATTTCCTCCAAAAGTTTCAACGGAAGCAGGAAGATCTCTGTACCAGAAAAGAATGCTGTTAGAATTCAGACAACTGTAGAACTGAGACCACAAATAACAATAAAAGTCATTGATAAAGGCCTTGGACGTACTTGATATCCACCTGTGGATTCAAAGAACAAAATAAATTCCACTTTGTTAACTAAGTCGGTATCAGTGAATTGTTTTTATCTCCAGGTGTTATATTGTAAGTCACAAGACGCCTTAATCAATAAGCCAAATTTATTTGGAGTCCTGTTCATTTTCACTAGCGCTAGCGGGCCCAGAGGAACTCTTGCTTCTCAAATTCTGGGACCCAATATGGTGGAAGTCTTTCCTATTTATACGTTTTTCAGCTCTTTGTTTTCCAAATTTGGAATGAGACTTCCGGACTTCTGAGAAAAAGTCCTGTTTGCTGGAACAGGGCCATGAGACCATATCTCAAGGCCTAGCCTGGTGCCAGCACTGACAACTCTGTCTGGGGCATAGTTTATGGCCTCTCTGGAATGGGGAGTAGTCTTATGTTCCTATTATGTAAGCAAGCAAATGTTTACAGGAGCCAGAATAGCAGGGTTAAAATTTTAAACAGCGGTTTTTACCCAAGATGGAGGTTGCTATGCTTCACAGGATCTTCAAGGTTCAGTGGAGTCACTTCAGCCTCTGCCTCCCTTGAGGGACAGGAACCAGGAGTGGCTGACCTCATGGACCTCATCATTCCTAGGGCCTACTCTGCCCTGAGGATTAGGGGGAAAGGATGATAGCTTTGTTTCCTGCTTTGCAAAGAGGACTGTCCAGACTGAGTGTGATTGGCAATCTCTTCCATTTTTCATCTGGGGATGTTACCAAGGAGGGTAGCACTTTACAGATTGAGTGCTGCCATGCATGTGGTAAGGTGTGTGCCTAGTGTGCAAAATTGGAATGTCTTGGTGGGGCAAGTAAACACATGGTATGTTCTCCAATCAGAAATAGGAATGTCTGCACTATAATATCCCACTATTAGTAAAGTATTTTTTTGCAATAGTATATCCTGTCAAATTCTGTTATAGAGTGATACCTAATCATATGTTGCAATGAACCACGTACCCAGTGTGTGTTAAAATTTAATGTATGTTAAAATTCTTACTTCAGCACGTTTGATGGTGTCTTACATTTTATGGAATTACTCCAACTAAGTATGATATGGAAACTTGTATATTTGTGTATCTTGTAATAAGTTAGTATTGGTCTAAGAATGTCACATGGTTTTTTAAATGGAAGTCAGTCAAATATAATGCATTTCTTAGATAAGTAATTAAAATAACCAAGAGGAAAGGTGAAGTTTTCAAGATGTTGTAAAGATCATAGTTTTCTCAGACTCCATCATCTAAAATTTTATTTCAAGATTAAAAAATCTGATTATAGGCTTGAAATATTCTGAGCTGATAACCCATTAAATTCCTGAAACTTCTATGTGAATGATTATAGTAGTTTAATTAACTATTATTCTTAATGCCCAATATCTATACTTTCTTCTCTTAATAATAAATCTTGATTTTCCAAATAAAAATCAATCTCTCTCCTGCTTTCTGCCAAAGCTCATAGAAGGAACATGTTAATCCTCATTTAAATTCACTTTAAATACAATCAGTATAACACATCAGCTGGACAGTCAGTGCTTGGCTCAAAGGGCAAGGAGATGTTCCCACCTGGCCATTTATACCAGCTATCTGATTCTTCTTCTGGAGATAAGGCCAGCACAGCCAGGGCTGTTACAGGACATTTCTTTTATGGAAATCCATGAGAGCTTGAAATAGAGGAAAATTTGAGTGGAAAGTTGAGAGTTGGAACCAAGATATCAAGCCAATGCATAAAATCTAAAAGGATTACAAAAGTTGAAATCTTAATCAGGCAACGGCAATTTATATATACATATATATTCAAAGAGCCAACAAATGGTAGGTTAAGCAGGCATCAGAAAGAGGGCTGTTGTCTAAGACTAGACTTTTTCATCTTTTGCAACATAATTCTTGGAGAAGTCAGCTCCATTTAAAGGCAAACATCAAATATCCACTAGGTAAACAATGATATCTAGATCAAAAATATCTGTAGAGCTGAAATATGCATTTATGGATAATTGTGTATCTGAACATAATGCTGTGGCACAGTATAAATTTGAGTTTTACATACAACATTACAGGAATCACAGGAGATGAAGTTCTGAGAAGAGAAGGGTTACAGGAAAGCGTGTGTACAGTGACATTCCCAGAAGGGTTCCAGAGGGACACAGTGTTGGTTTATGGTTTAGAATCATAGATAATTGTGGGGAAAGTTTG
This sequence comes from Myotis lucifugus, assembly GCF_000147115.1. Taxonomy (NCBI): domain Eukaryota; kingdom Metazoa; phylum Chordata; class Mammalia; order Chiroptera; family Vespertilionidae; genus Myotis; species Myotis lucifugus. Next base: position 4,380,115 of record NW_005871111.1, on the reverse strand, counting down.
GGAGGAGCTAAAATGTTAATTGTGGTATCAAACCCCTACCCCCTTGTGCAAATCATGCTCAAATACTACAGCTTGGAATTCAGTCTGGAGAAAACAGAAGAATGGGAAACTCCTCTTGTTACCATTGTAACTAGCCAGTTATTAATATTAACAATAGCAAGAAAGCAAAGGGAAGGCCAGCCATCATGCGCATGGTCATCTGGGCAGCTTCATCAGGAAGTTGCAACTTTACACTCCCCAGGGAACCACCGGTCCATTCCCTGTAAATCACTGGGGAAAGGGATCAAACAAAGGGGAAGATGGGAACATGTGCAGTGAAATTGGAGTGACATAAGGAAGGCGCTTGCCTGTCAGTCTAACCTGGGAAAAAGATAACTGGTTAGAGGGGGTGGAGCCACTGCACACGCTAAACCCTGAAGGATTCATTGGATAAGCTCCCAGTTAAAAATCCCCAGAGACAAAGAAGTCTCTCTCTCTCTCTCTCTCTCTCTCTCTCTCTCTCTCTCTCTCGATACGTGTGCTCATGTTTCTCATTTGCTCCATGAATCCCCCACTCACTGTGAGCATCTATAGCCGCGTGGCTCTAGAAGCCGCATGGCCCATGGTCACGCAGACTCCACACACGATGGACTACGGCTGGGAACACAAGCTAAGCTAGCCTGATGATGGACTGGACCGTGCCTTCATATGGAGCAAAGCCTGGACAGTGTCTTTAATCCTAGCTCTGCTGAAGAAACAATGGGGCTTTTTCTATAGTCGGATGGAGCGAGATGGGACTCTGGAGGGGAACTGCCTTAACATTACCTCACCAATAAAGCTTCCCACAATGCTTCATCCTCCCCTGGGGGCCTCAGGAACTCTCATTCCTGTGGCGCCCCAAGAAGCCCACTTCCACCAATAACACTCTGAGTAGACAGTAAGCAGAAATAAGAAACTCTGAATCCCAGCTCTGCTGAATTCCCTCATCATGAAATTGCATTTTTTTAAATATATATTTTTATTGATTTCAGAGAGGAAGGAAGAGGGAGAGAGACAGAGAAACAAAATGGTGAAAGAATCACTGATCAGCTGCCTCCTGCACGCCCCCAACTGAGGACCCCGCCTGCAACAGCACATGTGCCCTTGACTGGAATTGAACCTGGGACCCTTCCAGGTCCCCAGGCTGATGCTCTACCCACTGAGCCAAACAAGCTAGGGCATGAAATTGCATTTTTAATAACCAGCAGCCCAAAGGATGTCAGTTATGTGAGAACTTCTCCTTCTCTTGAGAACCTAGCTTCCAGGAACTGTAATTCTCTGCAGCACTTGACGAGGTCTCCTGGCAACAGCACCGTCCCTGACTGATTACAGGCCAGCAGGGCTTCTCATCTCTTTTCTCCTTTCCTTTCTTTTCTCCATTGTCACTTTCTTTCCTCTCTCTCTTTAGGCACTCCTCCAATTCAGCCCCCGTCTCTCTCTCAATCTCGAATGCTCTGTGTCCTGCTTCCTCTTCAGCCTTCTCATAACCATTTTGATCAGGGTTCGTTCATGCCTTCTGTGCAAGAGCTTTTGTTGGACAATGAGCTCCTTTCTGTGTTCTCGCTTTTGGAATTGTCCATCTTTTCTTTTATTCTTTTCTAACTTCTCCTCTTTTCCCTTAGCATTGGGGGAGAGAGGTTTTCTCTCATTCCTCAGCATCGCTCCTAGTCTAAACAAGAGTAATAGTTCTCATAATTTACCCTCCAGGAAAACAGCTATTTAGCTCTGTAGAAGCTGCAGTGGGCACTCTTCCTTTATTATCTGACCTCCATTATTCCCATTTTCCTCCTTTCTAGAACAACTCTGATTTTATTCCAGTAACCACCACTACTCCACACCACCATGTGCTTCAGAAGTTAACTCCACTTGAGAGTCAACTCCAGAGGGGGACTCCTAATCTGTAAGCCAATTGCCATCATCTCATTCCATTGTTCAAGCAAGGGAATTTGTTCTGGTGAATGAGACATGCGAGCAGTCTGATGGGGACTTGTGGGAGAAGAATTTCCATGGTCTTAAGAAGACCCCCAGGTGAAAGCCACTTCTTTCTTCTAAATGCCATATCATGCTTGAATGTAAGATAACTAAGCAAATTGATTACTTGCTCTAAGCTTCATTATATTAATCGATATAACAAAAAGATCCATGTGAATACAAATGAGATCATATTAAAATGTGACTCCTGCCCTAACCGGTTTGGCTCAGTGGATAGAGTGTCAGCCTGTGGACTGAAGGGTCCCAGGTTCGAGTCCGGTCAAAGGCATGTACCTTGGTTGCAGGCACATCCCCAGTAGGGAGTGTGCAGGAGGCAGCTGATCGATGTTTCTAACTCTCTATCCCTCTCCCTTCCTCTCTGTAAAAAAATCAATAAAATATATTTTTTTAAAAATGTGACTCCTGAGATTCTGACCCCCTTCTTCTTGGTATTAGGATGACATGTCCTGGACCCAGTTGTCTGCATGACTCTAAGGGAGTCCTGAATTGGCTTTGATTTAGACCCCATAGCTTCAGGCTTGACAGGTTCCATGTAGCTCCTATTTCAAGTGGGATCCTTCATCCTCATTCAATTTCTGCTGCATAGATGCTAGTGGACCTAGAGACCTACTTGCCTGGTTAGTAGTGGACCTAAAATACCACCCCAACCCTCTGTACCAGGGATCTCTGTCATCATTCTTACAAAATAGGGAAGAAAATGCCCTTTGTGTGTTGAGTTAAGGGGTTTCCAACAACATGGTTGAGTCCTGAAGAATTCTTCATTGTAGTCATCCCACAGCAAAATTTTCTGTACTCTGAGGACTTTCAGCATCCAGAGATGTAACTTTCAATTCACACATGGTGCCTGTAACAGATGCTGCTGACTGTTTTTTGCTCTCTGGAAGCTAGAAGATGAAAAACAACATTTCTTACATCCCTTTCTTGAGCTCAGGTTCTGTATGTCACCAAGCTTCTCCAAGCAGACACATCAACATGAGATTTAGAAGACAAGGGTGAAGTGAAGGCTACACTTTTGCTGCTTTTGCCATTTTTTGCTGGTAAGCATGGCCATGGAAGCATTAGGATTTTCGGCAGCAATGATAACAGGGGTCCCTGGCTTTCTGGTATGGAGCAGCGGTTCTCAATCTGTGGGTCGCGACCCCTTTGGGGGTTGAACAACCCTTTCTTTCACAGGGGTCGCCTAAGACCATCGGAAAACACATATATAATTACATATTGTTTTTGTGATGAATCACTATGCTTTAATTATGTTCAATTTGTAACAATGAAATTGGGGGTCACCACAACATGAGGAACTGTATTAAAGGGTCGCGGCATTAGGAAGGTTGAGAACCACTGGTATGGAGAGTCAGGATAAGGGGCAGTCATTTTTCTGGCACATATCATGGCTGAGGTTGAATAGAGCTGGGGCCAACAGTGGTGGAGGCATCTTCTGGCTCCTCAACTTGCGGTTGAGGTGCATTGTTCTGCTTCTAGATTCCTGATCCCTCCATCCCTGACCATGATGAGAACTGATAGCCTTGACTGGCCAGTTCTACATTATTGCTCAGGGCATCATTCTTGGAAACTCAGCTTAATTCTGGGTCCTCTGGTCCTTCCAACATTTTTTTAAGCATCTGTGTTAAATCACTTTCTGCTTAAAGTCATTTCTTTGATCTGGAACTGAAACCCTTATTGATGCACAGCCTGTTTACAACCCTGCAGAGTAGTGGAATGAGGAAAAAATCCATTACTAATAGCATATTGAAACCCGAAGAACCCAGCATGCTCCTCTGAAGAACAGGCCATATTTCTATGTTTAGCTTAACATGTCAGACTCCTGACATTATTGAAATTTCACTCTCAGGGGCTCCATTTTGTTCTTGAAAGCTGGCATCTGCAGGGTCCCATGAATCTGTCAATCATATCCATTTATACTTGAAATGTAGTGCCTGACAAGGTTGAGCCCTTTGTCCAGAGACTCTCAGCATCTGTGTGGACCTGTGGGTATAAATAGACACAGTAGGGAGTGTGTATCAGCTAATTCCACTAGCCAGGAGCCTCTGTGCCCTAGATCATGCCTGGACAGATAGGACTGTTCCTAATTTTAATTTGTAGGAGTACCTATCCAGCTAAGACACCCTGTTATATCTATGAAATAGACGTGCCTTAGTTGTTATGATGACCCAGTATGATAACACAGGTGCAAATGCTGAGCACCATACCTGGGCCCTCGTCGGTGCTAATAAACAGCTTCTTTCCTTCTTAGTTCAGTTTGGGGTAAAATAGGTAATCAAAGCAATTCTCATAAAATTATTTCTGATTATTTTAAATATTGTCCTGGGAGTATTTACTGGGCCTGATTTAACATTGTGTATAATTTTCTTTTTCATGTATTTCTACATTCAAATGCTAGAAAAACTTCACTTCCAAGTATTCTATCTCTTAATAATATTTCACAAGCATGCCAAAAAGGAGCTCACAATTTACCCATTAATTCAACAAATATTTATTTAGTGCTTTGAGCCAGGCCCTGTTTTAGACATTGGTTCTTGCCCTTACAAAGTTGTCATTCTGGAAGAGGTTACAGACAATTAGTGAATAAAGACATAAAATGTCCCTAAGTTCATTTTATGGCCAAAGCGAATTAACCTTTCTTTTTTTTCTCTTCTTTTTAATCTAGCTGCAATCTGTTTCCTTCCTTCTTTTCTTCTTCCTGCCTCCCTCCCTTCCTTTCTTACTTTCTTCAGTTAATAATACACAATAACTACTTATTATTAGAAACCTTTCTAGGAAACAGAGATAAAGCAGAGAACAAAAAAGACAAACATTCTGGAGACTATATTCTAGCCAGAGAAGATAGACAATAAGTAGTTAAAAAATAACCAAATAATGAAATTAACACTTAGTGCAAGGAAAGAAATAAACTAGATGATTTGTTAAAAAGGCACGAAAGGATGGGAGGGCAGTACTTTAGATAAGATGGTCGAAGGAGCTGAGAACTGAAGGTGAGAAGCAGTCAGCCAGTTGAAAAGCTATGAAGTAGGCATTACAAGCAAAGAACAGCAAGATCAGAGACCACACAGCAAGGACTTTGGCTTTTGGGGAAAGAGAAAGGAGGTTAGCGTGGCTGGAGCTCAGTGAGCAAATGGGAAAGTGGGAGAGATGATTGCAGAGCGGGCAAGGGGAAGGCCATGTGGAAACTCAGGGCAAGGTAAGAGATTTGGACTGAATTATAAGTGTGTTGAAAGACATCAAAAGCACCTTGCTCTTATATCCTTGTCTTTCCATCTGCAGTTTCCTTGTGATTCCCAGATTTTGGGATACAATGGTTTTAAGTAGGCATGTCAGAGTGTGTCAGAGTGGTTCATAATTAAATGTCCATACTACCCACATAAGAATGACAACTTTTCATATCAAATCAGAGCATTAAAAAAAAGTACCACGATTTACTATCATCATCTTGTTGTTTGCTTGTTTTTTTTAAAAAAGAGCATTTTCATTAATACCAATGAAACAAAAAGTTAGGAAAGACATTGTCTCAGAACGTCTTATCAAATTTTAAAAATTAGTATGAAAAACTCACTGTATTGAGCTTTTTCTTCTTTATTTCACCTTCGACCAATAAATGGCATGTGTTCTTGGGCCAGGGTTTTGGAAATGCTTCCTTTATACAAGGATAGGCAGCAACAACTAGAGCACTCATTCTATTTGGTGGATGGCACACTTATTTTTATACCTATTGTAGCATTCACATTAACTACAGGACATTAAAAATATGAGAAAGTATGTGTTTCTTGAAAACTAGAAATTTGGGCTATTAAAGGTGTTTTGGGGAAAACATGCAAAAATGGAAGACCAACTTTTCCAATTCAATTTTTAAAAATAATAATAAAATTTTAAATCAATTGACATTAGGAAATTAATTATTGGGGGTAGACAACTATTCAGAATCTAGGAAATTTAAACTCTTTTTTTAAAATATATACTTCTCATAAAACTGTCATTATTTGCAGATGACATGATATTGTACATATAAAACCCTAAAGACTCCATCAAAAATCTAGTAGGCTTAATAAATGAATTTGGCAATGTATCAGGGTACAAAATTAACACCCAGAAATCTGTGGCTATTTTATATACCAATAATGAACTCACAGAAAGAAAACCTACAAAAACAACCCCATTTACCACTGCAACAACAACAAAAATTAAGATACTTAGGAATAAATTTAACCTACCCAAAGCAATCTATAGCTTCAATGCAATCCCCATTAAAATACCAATGGCATGCTCAAAGACAAACTCTCCAAAAATTCATCTGGAATAAAAAAAGACCCTGAATAGCTGCAGCAATCTTGAGAAAGAAGAACAAAGTTGGAGGGGTCACAATACCAGATATCAAGCTATACTACAAAGCCACTGTTCTCAAAACTGCTTGGTACTGGCACAAGAACAGACATATAGACCAATGGAACAAAAAAGAGAATCCAGAGTTCAACCCAAGACATTATGCTCAATTAATATTTGACAAAGGAGGCAAGAGCATACAATGGAGTCAAGACAGTCTCTTCAATAAATTGTGTTGGGAAAATTGGACAGATACATGCAAAAAATGAAACTAGACCACCAACTTACACCATACACAAAAATAAACTCAAAATGAATAAAGGACTTTAAACATAAGACGGGAAACCATAAAAATCCTAGAAAAAGTCATAGGCAGGAAAATAGCAGACATTTGTCATGGCAATATCTTTACCGATACAGCTCCTAGGGCAATGTAAACTAAGGAGAAAAAAGGAACCCTCGTGCACTGCTGGTGGGAACGCAGACTGGTGCAGCCACTGTGGAGAATAGTATAGAGTTTCCTCAAGAAACTAAAAATGGAACTCCCATTTGACCCAGTGATCCCACTTCTAGGAATATATCCCAAGAAACTAGAAACACCAATCTGAAAGGATATATGCACCCCTATGTTCATAGCAGCACAATTTACAATAGCTAAGATTTGGAAACAGTCTACGTGCCCATTAGCAGATGAGTGGATTAAAAAACTGTGGTATATTTACACAATGGAATAATACGCTGCTATAAAAAGGAAGGAACTTCTACCATTTGCAACAGCATGGATGGAACTGGAGAGCATTATGCTAAGCGAAATAAGCCAGTCAGAGAAAAAGAAGTATCACATAATATCACTCATTTGTGGAATATAATGAACAACATAAACTGATGAACAAAAACAGATTCAGAGACAGAGAAGCATCGATCAGACCATCAAACCTCAGAGGGAAGGTAGGGGAGAGTGGGGGTAAGGGGAGAGATCAACCATAGGACTTGTATGCATGCATATAGGCCTAACCAATGGACACAGACAGCAGGGGTGTGAGGGCATGAGTGGGGAGGGGGGGAGGCAAAGGGGGGATAAAGACACATATGTAGCCGAAACCGGTTTGGCTCAGTGGATAGAGCGTCGGCCTGCGGACTGAAAGGTCCCAGGTTCAATTCCGGTCAAGGGCATGTACCTGGGTTGTGGGCACATCCCCGGTGGGGGATGTGCAGGAGGCAGCTGATCGATGTTTCTCTCTCATCGATGTTTCTAACTCTCTATCCCTCTCCCTTCCTCTCTGTAAAAAATCAATAAAATATATATTTTTTAAAAAAAGACACATATATAATACCTTAATCAATAAAGGGAAAAAAGAATATATTATTTTTAAGGCTATTGATGCATTTTGTCAAATTATTCTTCAAAAAGGTTGTAACAATTTGTTGGGAAAATTACCGGAGATGTCCTGGAACCAACCAAAGGACGATGACAGTGGATCTCCTCACCAGAAAGAAGATGAGGGCTTCAGCCTCCAGGAACACAAGTGGTTTGTAGTCAAGTGGCACATGCGTGTTAAGAGCGATATATCCCAAGCAGCAAACAACTTAATGGGCCTATTTATCTATGAAAGAACATTCCTTTCAGGCGCTATCGGCCCGCCTCTCTGGGGGTGAATTAGCAGTCACTGAGAGCAACCTGTTTCTTAAGATGGCATCAGTCATGTCAAGCACCAGAAATCATTTTGCCTAATACAATTGCACTTCCACCTGGGTTATGCAAAAGTTCCTACTTACCACCCCCCTCATCAATAACAAGTATTTACTGGTACATACTTAAGCTCATTTTGTTCTAATGAGCTCTTTGTATTACGAAGTGGTTGATATGGGTTCAAAAGGACAAAGAAAAGAAAACCAATATAATTTTTGAGAATCCTGAAAGGATTATTGGTTGTTTTCCATTTACTGAGCCATCAAAGAGGCTCACATCAAATCTCTAAACTGGTATTAATATAAATCCATATTCCTAATTATTATTGCAGTTAAATGTATTAAGAATTGCTTATTTTCAGCAAAGCCACTATTAAACTCAGAATGTTATTTATTTCATGATCCTGCAACCATCAATCTAAAAAGCTTTTAACCACGTCCCTACGGCTGAGTATTGGCATTCTTTCCCAGTGGTTTAATGAAATAAGCAACAAAGAAAATAGGCTTAAATTGAGCTGCCAGTTTAACTTGGGACTTCTGCCATCTTCTGACTGAGATTTGACCCAGTGATTCTTTTTCTTCTAATTGCTTCTATCTAAGTAATTCTTCTCCAGTATTCTTCAAAATAGAGAGACTGCCAGGCATTTTTCTTCAGCTGAATCACCAGCTCCTCGACATAGCAAAAGAAAGAAAAAATAAAATTCTGTGGGCTTTTGTGTTCCCAGGTGTGAGTTTAAAAAATAAAAATAAAGAAAACAAACAAACCAGGATGTTAAAATGAGGTATTTTTCTCTCAGTTTGACTAACACGATACATAGCAGATATTAAATCGCAGGTACAACCTATACGAGGGTTGAGAAAGCAAATATAAATGTGGAAGGATTTGTAAAGAAATTTCTTTGGAGAGAGCATGGCTTTGCTTTTACTCCAACCTATTCTTCCCAAAATGAGAGGAAGGTTTATATCAGTCATCCAGTCATCTTTAGTGTACTATGGGGGAGGGGTGGGAGAATCCAATGGCTTCTCTGGGAGCTTTAAACTGCTCTCTGAAGCTAGAAAACACTAAAGAATGTTGCCTTGACCCTCAGGAGAGAAGGAGAAAGTGGCCTGCAGGTAAAAGTTAAAAGTTGCTGCATTGCTGCATTGCAATGGACCCGCACTTGCAGATTATCAGAGCAAGGCATGGGTGTCCTTCCTCATGGTCCTCATATAAGCCAGTCAGGAAAGAAGGCCAACCTGGAGCCTTTAAGTTCTGTCTACAAGAATATATAGGAGGGCGAAGAACGCCAACAGGGAGAATCCACTGGAGAGATAGCTGGAAAACTGAGGGTTGGAGGTGGCAATGTGGAATTGGGTGGGGAGTCAAAGCAAAGCATTGCCTGACTCAAGGAAACAGCTCTGAGAGGCCACAAAAGCACCCAGAAAAGCGAGTCCACTTGAAGCACCAGGATCATGAAGCCATCTGGCCAAGGGCAGAAATAGCAGCTAGTTTATGGGGGAGGAAATGAAGAGAGAGCAGCTTCCCTGGAAGCTGGTAGCTTAGCAACTAGGGGAAGTCCCAACTTTTAATTAATATATAAGGGAAAATCAGTGTCTTGGACTAGACATTTTTAAGTTATGACCCAGATTGATGTGGAACTTAAAGAGACAGGATTGTCTACGGGGTCCTGACAGAGACAAAGTTCTATCCAGGAAAAGGACAATGTTTCCCCCCTAAAGAAAATATTGAAGGAAGCAAAGGCAGACATAACAATAGCTAACACATATATAGGGCTTCCTATGTGCCAGCACTCTGCTAAACCCTTTAACAATTTTTAACTCTTGATCCCAGGAGGCAGGTATTAATTTTTATTTCTATTTTACATATGAAGAATCTGATGCACAAAAGTACACAGCTAGTAAGTCACATTGCTGAGATAAGATGTTTAATAATCTGACTCCAGAGTCCATCAAGCTCCAAAGTAGGTTGCCTCCACTAAAAATTATAGAGCACAGGTATCTGAAACTCTTCATGGATGGACTTGATAAGGGAAAAGCTTTAGGAATTATGGACCAGCCAGCCACCCTCTGGGCACACAGCATAACAACATTGCCAATTGCCAAGTGATAATTAATTTGAGGGGCAAAGATCATGTTTCCCAAACTAAATTGTAAGCTTCTTGAGAGCTGAGAAAATGTAGTGAACTTGTTTGCATAAAAATTGCATATAAAGGACTATAATTAGCATCTGTGGATGATGACTCATGAATTTAAAGGAATTTAAGGCAAGTAAATTCTTATTTCAATTCTTTTTGATATATACCCAGGAGTGGAATTGTTAGATCCCATTGTAGTTCTGTTTTCAATTTTTTAAGACTCTCCATACTGTCTTACATAGCAGGTTCACCATTTTACATTCCCACCAGCAGTGTACAAAGGTTCTAATTTCTCCACATCCTGACCAACACCTATCTTTTTTCTTTTAGTAATAGCCATTTTAATAGGTATGAGTTATTTTATTTTTGTTTTGATTTGCACACCCACTCCCCAAATGAATATTCAGCTTCATCCCTAGATGTCCGATGTAGGAATTCTATTTCTATATCTCGGGCATTGCAAGAATTCATTGGTTATTTCCCTATACATGTATGAGTCCAAAATGCTACTAGAACTTAACAAAAACCTCTACTGTTCTTAAGTTTTAAATACAAGAGAAAGCATTTTTAGCTTTCTGGAAAAGGATACTCAGAGGCAAAATTTCCCTCCCACTTTTATTTATTTGTTTTACTAATCCTCACCCAAGGATCTTTTTTCCATTGATTTTTTGAGAGAGTGAAAGGGAGGGAGGGGAAAGGAGGAGGAGACAGAGAAAGAGAGAGAGAAACATCAACTGGTTGCCTCTTGCACATGCCCCAACCAGGGCCCGGGATCAAGCCTGCAACCTGAGGTAAGTGCCCTTGACCAGAATCAAACCCAGTCCGCAGGCTGGAGCTCAATCCACTGAGCCAAACCTGCCAGGGTTCACTCCCACTTTTAATCAGCATCTTCGTAGCAGACCTTTGGAGTTTGAATATTGACACCTTCTGCTGATTCACAGTCATTGCCATTTTAGCTATTTTATTTTAAGTGTATTATTGATTTTTAGAGAGAGAGGATGGGAGATGGGGAGAGACATCTATGTGAAAGAGAGACATCCATCTGCTGCCTCCTGCAAGCCCCCTCCTGGGGGTAGATCTGAAACCCAACCCAGGCTTGTGCTCTGACTGAACCAGTGACCTTCTGGTGCATGGGAAAATGCTCAACCAACTGAGCCACACCAGCCAAGGCAGTCATTGCCATTTTAGATGGACTTGGTTGTTAGACACAAGGTGTTCCCAGTATTTCTACATCATATTATTGGTCCAGTTTTTCCTTCAAGTTTCACCTCAAGTCCCATCTCCTTTGGGAGAAGTCTTAATGATTTCTCCTTCTCTGAGTTTCTATGTGGCTTTGCTGTGCTGGTGGTCTTAATCCAGCATCTAGAAGGGTTCAGGAATCTGGAGAAGCGCTGAGTGTAAATTAATTAAGAGTCCAGAGATGAAACATAATTTTGAAAGGCATTTGGAGGGCCAGAGGAGCTTGGCTAAAGAAACCAAGTTCTCCTTGTCTCAGGACCCCTTGCTATTTATTAACACAATTTGTCCTAAGGCAAGGTAGATATACACATCAAAGGGTAGGGTTAGGTATACAGAACCCATTGTCAGATTGGGGAAAAACTGCCTATGGCTATTCAGGTGTTTGGCCAGTAGGAGGCAATAACATGTAGATTAAGATGCCTTTAGCTGTCTGACAGCAAGCAATCATTTTATGCATCCTTTTCAGGTTTGGGGAAATGCCCTCAGCCATCTCCAGATGATTCAGTCCCGCTGACAGGCTGGAACTGGCTTCCAGCATTGCTGTACCTCTTAGCTGGTGTCTTGTGCAAGCTACATCATATCAGGCTCTTTCTATTTTCTACCCAAGGCCTGTCTTAACAAGATTGAGATTAAAGATCTTGTTTTATTGTTCTTATCTCCTGTGGCCATGTACTTTCCGTTGTGGGACTGGTTGAGAAGAAATGGAATCTAGAACCAGTAGAGTGGCATCATGGAACTTCACTACACAGCAGTTTGAGATAGCCAAGGTCCCCCCTCACAATGCCCAAAGGGAAGAGCTGATATTCAAAATATTTATGCAGAATGGACTCCCAACCAATCAGAACAGACACTCACTGCTAACAGTTTTTTCTGTGCCTAAAGGGATACTCGTATGGCATATTATTTAGGGATATGAGCTCTGGAATTAGATGACCTGAATTGAATCATGCTGCTGTTTAACCTGAGGAAAATTGTCTTTGCTGCTCTGTACTCAATCTCCTCATCTTTAAAAACAGTATAATAAGAGTACTTTTTTCATAGGATTATTATGAGGATGAAATGTACCAGAATAGACAACATATTTAGAATTTTGCCAAACATATAAATGCTCAGCAAGTATTGGTTATTATTATTCATTTCTCTGGGCTACAGGATCCAGTCTGTGCATGTCATTATGACTTTTCCCTTCTTCCCTTCTAATTTCCTTGGCTAATCTAATAATCATATTGACATAGACATATTAACAGGAGAAAAACAAATTTTAGACATACAGGAGCTCTAAAGTTGAGACCCAAAGAGACAGTCAGGCAATTTATACAGAGTGGAGCAAAAGTAGGTTTACAATTATGAGTATGTGAAACACAGAGTTTATTCGTGTATTATTATTTACTTATTATATATTATATTCCATAGGAACAACTGTAAACCTACTTTTGCTGCACCCTGAATGCCATCCGGAGCTAAGAAGAAGGGGGTGAGGGTCTGGGACTACAAAGGGGAGGAAGACGATATACAGGAAGATGAAAACATCAAGTGTTTGGTAAACAAATGTCTGCCAGGCCAGCAGAGAAGTCTTTTTGACAAGGTGTTATCTTTGGTATTATCTCTCTCCTGTTAAAGGCCCTCTCTCTAAATTATTTTAGGCAGTTAAGGGGAAGATAAAAAGATCTTCCTGAGTCTGTAGGGCCTTGCTTGTCTTCAGTTCAAAATAATCCACATGCCAAAGTGGCATATTTGGGGTCATGTAGACTCTCCCCTCATAGCACAGTAGGAGGCACCAACTTGCTGTCAGACTGTCCATTAGCTGAGCATTGTTGAAGCAAAATGCCTGTCAAACAGAAGAAAGAGGGATATATTCCCAGGCACAGAAATGAGGCTGGGAAGTATAAGCATAGAAGCGAGGTTTCATCCGGGCAGAGCAGATACTGGGCTCACAGCAACAAGATTTACTTGAGAATCCACGCACTGGTGAGGATGTGACACATGGCAAAGTCTTTTAACACAGCTCAGGGATGGGGCAAGGTGCTATAGGCTGATGGTCATTGGTATCTACAGCTAAGCAGAGCTAGAGAAACAGGAAACTCCTGAGCTCCCTACAAAATCTGAGTACTCAAGAGGATAGTGTTGATGAGGATAATGATATTGAAAAAAAAATTATTTAGCTACTCATCCCATGAAAACATTTTTTTGAGGAATGGCTATGATCTAGGCCAGGGGTGGGCAACCTTTTTGTGAGTGCGTGCCAAAACCAGCAAAATCTCTGACTCAAAGTTCTTCTGCATGCCAACCCTAATTTTTTGAGAACATGTTACACCTACTTGATATCTCTTAAGGTGTATGTATGTGAAGAACCTTGAAGAAATAATAAAATTCATTCAAGCGACAAAAACACAGTATATGATGATGAAAAATACATTTATTTTTTAATGTATACATGTACACTGATAGTCCGACAGAAAACTTTATGACTCCGTTTGATATTATCAGTAGGACTTTTCCTGCTGCATCACTGATGACAGAGATTTTACATCAGGTTTATATTTTGTGACCTTCAGAGATATGCACAAGCTACTACTTTCATCCGTCAGGCTACTCCTATTACGAGACTCAAAAAAATTCATCACTGAGAACAAAGATTCACAAGCATATGTGGATGAAACCAAAACACTGGTCAGATCTAGGAAGGCAGGGAGAGTTAAGGCAGAGGCATAGAAATTGCTCTTCCCCTCTCTCGTCAATCCAAGTCTATGGTCTTTAAAAGTAACTTGTTATGTAAAATTATTTATTTATCTAAGATGCACCTACCCTGAATTTATCTGAAAAAATAAAAAAAGTCGATAATAAAGAAAAAAATTGTAAATGGAAGATTTATGAGAGGGTTTTGCTTGCCAGCAAAAGTTACGGGCGTGCCATGTTTGGCACGCGTGCCAGGGGTTGCCCACCCCTGATCTAGGCACTATGTGTTATAATGGGAATTCAACAGGGAACAAGACAGATATGGTTTAGCACAGTGGTTCCCAAACTTATTGGGCCTACCGCCCCCTTTCCAGAAAAAATATTACTCAGCCCCTGGAAATTAATTTTTTTTTAATTTTAATAGCAGTTACTCATCGCCCCCAAATGCACCTGTGGCCATCACCGCCCCCCTGGATCGCTGCAGCGCCCACGGGGAGGGGGGGTGGCGGTAGTGCCCACTTTGGGAATCACTGGTTTAGCAGGTCCAGTAAATTCTATTGAAAGGAGTTTTTAGGGGTAAAATAGGCAGGTTTAGGGAGTTTTAGAAATAAAGAGGGTCCATGAGGAGAGGACTACAAAGGTGAGTGAGGGCTATGGAGCTGCCAAAAGGCTTACATTCACAGAGAACAAAAGGTGCCACAGGATAAGGGGGAGAGGAAGCCACCCATTCACAGAAGATAGAGAAAAGCGCCCCAGGGGACAGAGAAATGCTGACAAAAGGGAAAAAGAGGAAAACAGATTTTCACAGGAGATAGAGAATTCTACCACTGAAGGGGGAGAAAAGGAGCGGGCCCCCACATGGGGTTTGAGCTTTGAAGCTGCTATAGTGACCAATAAGCAGGGAGCATCAAAAGGCAAGGAACTGCAGCCTCCATAAACCTTAGGAGAAAGGAGCTTAGTGGGCTACCCCCTTTGGGACCACCCGCCCCCCCTACGTGGGAGTCTGTATTGTTTCCAATAAACTTCCACCTTTTCATCTACCACCTTTTGTCCATGGCTTCATTCTTCGAATCCACCTGGACAAGAACTGGGAAAGAAATCACCTTTGCATCCTGCTCAGCAGGATGCTTTTCACTATGCTATATTCCAAATTTGCCACCCTTAACAACTTGTCTCCACCACCTAGACTAGTCAATGTTCTTCACTTTGATAGGGAGCTGCTAGCTTCTACAACTTTGTTTGTCTGGTAGCTTATAAATCAGGGTGAACATATTTAAATTATAAATTTCACAATCTGATCCCAAAGTTCTCAACCAAGGCAGCGCCTGACATTCTAACAACGTAAGAGCTTATTTAAAAAACAAACATTTTTAAACCTCTTACTCTTTGAGAGTGCTAGCAATGTAGGGCAGATGTGATGTGCAGAGTTTGAATAGAAATGTCCATCTTCCCACGTATTTTCTCCCTTAGAACAGTTATTGCATACTGAGTCCTTTCTTTCTTTTCTTTTCTCTGGGGTGAGTGCTAAGAGGTCTTAGACAATAAACAAGCTATCCCCAGGTGAGAAAACCTTTGTTCTTCTCCTTGGCTTCTCTCTGTCCTGTTTTGGTGAAAATCATGATTTTTAATAATGTGTTACAGGAGGGAGCATATACTCTGCCTCTCTGGATTCTAGTTTTACAAATGGAGCCAGAGGAGTGGAGACAAAGCAGACGAAGGAGTCCAGGGCTGCAGCCCAGCAGTGCCTTCAAGAGCCAGCACGACACCCACCATTTCAATTTCATGATATTGAATTTGCCCACAGTGATGGATGCTTTAGAAATAGAAAAGCCTGGATCAACACTGGTCAACACACACACACACACACACACACACACACACACACGCTTTTATTCTTAACCCTTTAACTGGTCAGAGGATGAGAGACACATACCTAATTGAATTTTTTTCCTCCTCTGTTCTTCTAATGAGCTGATCATCTCTCTCACTTAAAGGAATAAATGTCATCATTTTTATAGCATCAGGTTGCAAAAGGCTTGCCAGCAGGTGTGTGGTAGCTCAGCACGCAACACAACTGGTATTAGGTGCAAGAAGATGAAACTGAGAACAAGAGCTTCATCTCCAGCTTTCATCAGCGGCTCTCTGCAGCACCAGGTCAGCAGGCAGTCGGCATTCTGCACTTGCCTCTTCTCCCATGTGCGGCGAATGGAAGGTGGTAATGAAAGAAAGAAGGCGGCCTGCAGGTGGCCAGTAGCACAGCCATTATGGGACTGTTGCTTCCCTTTACACCTGCCCAATATGCACGTGCGTTGCTTTTTCTAATCCTAACTCTATAGGACAGTGGTTCTCAACTTTGGCTGCACATTAGAATCACCTGGGAATCTTTTTAAAATCCTGATTTCTGGGCTCCTACTCCGGAAATTCTGTTTCTTTGTTATGGGGTGGGGCCACAACATTAGTAACAAAGAAACAGAATTTCCAGAGATGAGGCCCAGAAATCAGGATTTTAAAAAGATTCCCAGGTGATTCTAATGTGCAGCCAAGGTTGAGAACCACTGCTATAGGAGCTTCCCTAGATATGAGCCCTGACAACAGATGTGCTGATAGTGTTACAATCCATTCTGAATATCAATGTGCCCTGAGCAAAAGACCTGCTCCAAAAATGTTAGATCATGATCATAAGAATGTGGAATGGGAACATGAGAAAACCCAAGCTCACCATATCACAATTATGTTCATACTAAAGGCCTGGTGCATGAAATTCATGCACGGGCAGGGTCCCCAGGCCTGGCCAGTGATCAGGGTCAATCAGGGCCTTCTGGCTGCAGGCCAGGGCCTTCCTTTGTTTCATGCCGCCCCCTGGTGGTCAGTGCACGTCATAGCGAGCGATCAAACTCCCAGTTTCCTGGTCAAACTCCCGAGGGGACACTTTGCATAATATATATATCTCTCCACATAGATGCCTAGCAGCTAGCAAGTCCTTTTAACCTCTCTGTTAAGATATATCCTGGTTTCAAAAATGTTAAAATTTGGAGAAAGGAGTATGCGTACAAATGGAGGAAATATAGTACTTCAAGTACAGTTGAGGACTACTGCAGAAGTGTTTGTAACAGGCAATTTTGGAAACACAGAACAAAACTCAAATACATCCTTTGTCTCATCCCGCCCCTGTCATTTGAGCAGGTAGATCGCTCCACAGCAACCAGGCCCAGTGTATCTGGGACTCCAAAATCAGTCCTAGCTCCCTGGAAAGGAAGCTGACCCAACTTTTTGAAGTTTGTGGGGGAAGGGTATGTGGTTAATGGGCATCTTTTTTTCCAGCTGTGACTCGTGCAGAGCAAGGGGCTGCATCCTACCGACTGGAGCATGTGGGAAATATCCTGCTTCTGAATATATAAAAAGTAAATATCTTGTTACCAAAGTGGAGAAATTTATGAAACGGTTAATGACAGAGAAGCTTCTTTTAGAAGATGCCTCTTCTCACTACTCCCAGACGTGCCTCCCTCGGACTGACGACAGGCAGGGTGGCCTCGTACTCACCAGATTCACCTCGGATGCTGGTAGGACCAGAGATGGGGGTGTGAGAGCGCTCGCTCTTGAGGCTTTCAGCTCCAGAGGGTGTCTGTTTGGAGGAGGACTGGTAACAGATTTTGTTCTTTTCCAGCCTTCTACAGACAAACCACATTCCCAAGCAAAACAATCATTTTTCAAAAGACGCCCAACATTTACGTTGGCCTTCAGACTGGAAGTGGGTCTTCTCCAAATTCCCAAGGAGAAGTGGCCTAGGGCGGGTCTGCTGCTCCTCATCAACCAACATGGCCTTTCTCCACCACACCTCTCCGAGCCGGGCTCTGGGTGCCACAAGGGAGAGGTTCCCTGAACCTGCTTCCCGCACACCTAGGCTAGGATACATCTCTAGGAGGCAGCTTCAGTGCCAGGTAGGCAGTGGCCAGGTCCTCCAGCACCTCGCCTCCTGGGCTGCAGTCCGACATCTCCCAGCGCCCCAGACTCAGATTCACCCCGCAGTTGCCTGCACCACCGGTCGCCTCAGCGCAGGCCCCAGCAGCCCGGGGTACAGCCCACCCAAGCCGGCTGCCCGGCAGCCTGGCCACCACGCCCACTGCCGCTGGTAGCTCTCTGCTGCTGCCGCTCCGGGCACAGGACACTATGGGTGCCACCATCTTTGTTGGGTTAATTTGCATACTCACGCCTGATTGGCTGTGGGTGTTGCGGAGGGATGGTGAATTTACATATTTGTCTATTATTAGTATAGATGTTCATTCAACCAAATCTCTGAATGTTAAGTATCTATTGAGGGGTTATTATGGGACAGACACTGGTGGTCTTCACACAAGTGAGTAAAAATGGGTCAGAGCCCCTGCTCCATGGAGTTTGCAGTTGAATGGGAGAGGCAGAAAATACATCAAATGGATGTATAGTGATCAATGCTAATGAAAAGTTCAGGGGCCATAAGGGAGGATTTTAGAAGAACTTGATCTAGACTGATGGTTCTGGGGTGTGTTTTCTAAGGAAGGACTATTGCCTCAGATTTTAAGAATAAAGATAAATTACTAGAAATGGAAGATTGATGGATGTCAAAAGTGCATTTCCAACAGAGGAACTGCATGGACAAATTCCTGGGGTGGAAAGCAGCATCCTGAGACCTGAAGGCAGACCTGAGTGGTTGGGCTCCTGAGTGCCTTGGGGACATGGCATAAGATGAGGCTGAAAGGGCTTTGTATCCCATGTTCAGGATGTGGTACTCAGTCCTAGAAGCGATGGAGAAACCCTTGAAGATTGTTTTATGAGGGTGAAGGGGAAAAGGTTTTGCATTTCAGAGCGCTCGCTCTGGTTGCTGCAGTGAGATTAGATTGGAGGCATCCAAGTTTTTTAAGGAGTTCAGGCAAAATGGATAGTGGCTTGGGCTGCTGCTGCTAGTACAGATGGAAAAAAGTAAATAGAGCCTAGATGAATTTAGGAAGTAATTGGTATGTTATTTTGGTTCTTCACAGCTTGAATCAGATCATCAATTTTTACTCATTCATTCATTGATCCATTACACAAACATTTTTAAAATGCCAGCTACGTGCTAGACTGTGGAAAATTATGTACATTGAATAAAGATACAGTTCTAATTGGAAAACATTGCAAGGATCCATTTAGCAGAGCAGTCAAGAGCATGGGCTTTGGAGTCAGATGGACTGGTTTGAATTCTGACCATGCATCTTACCAGCTTTGTCACCTTGGGCAAATCAAAGACTCTGAGCCATTTTTATAAATGGACATAAATGCTACCTACCACATAGAATTGTCTTGAGGATGAAGAGGCATGATGCATGTTAAATTAATGATAAGATGATGGCACTTAGAAAGTTTGTAATAAATGGCAGCTATGTTCCCGGCTCATCAAACAACTGAAATATCAATGATACATCAATGTTGGTTTGTGGCAAATGCAATGCTTCTTTAAACGATTCATGTATAAGGTGAGTACTTGGAGAGTCCTTTGTAGTTAGTGACAGACCTCACCATAAGCTATTCCCCCATCATAGAAGTTATGTTATACATCACACATCCTGTCCTGGATGTATAAACTGGTATAGAAGACATTGGCAACATAACCTATATTACGTAAGTATCTCCTCCCACATCCTGGATAAATAGTATTCTCAAGATCCATCATGTCTGTTATGGCTCATTAAAGAACAAACATTTCAATTGAGTACATTTGAACTTCTAATGACTTTATTGAGTAACCAGGGGCCCAGTGCATGAATTCATGCACCTTGAAAGAAACTGTGGGCTTCGAGGCTGCAGTAGGCATAGGCGCAGGTCTTGGCCCATCCTCTGCTCCCCCGCTCCCCTCCCACCACAGGACCCCTTCCCCGACCCCGATCTGCTGGCAGCCCCGCCCCTGCTGCCTCTGCTCCCCATGCGCTGTCAGCACTGGCCCCGTTTGCACCCACTGCTGGTGCCATGGAGTGATTTGGACTGGTGCCAGTAGTGATTGCAAGCAGGGCCAGTGCTGTCAGTGGGTGTGAATGGTGACTGCTGCCCCAATCGCTCTTCAGGAGCAGGGGGAGATGGAGAAGCCCTCAGGGGCGAGCAGGGCCAACAGCCACTACTCACACCTGCTAATGGCGCCGAGTGATCGGGACCAGCGCCGGGCACCGGCAGCGGGTGCGAGTGCCGGGTGGGACCATGGCGCAGGGGAGCAAAGAATTTGCAGTAACCACCAGAAGCTTGCCCCGATGACAGCAATCAGCACCCTGCCTTGGTCTGGTGCCCCCGCTCACCTACTCCACCATCCCGCCGTGGCCAAAGCCCGCCATGTTCTGCACATGCCCCCTGGTGGTCAATGCACCTCATAGTGACCGGTTGTTTGGTTGTTCCACTGTTCAGTCTGTTTGCATATTAGCCTTTTATTATATAGGATTGCTGAATCAAGTAGCTTCCCATCTAGTACTAAACGAAGTGGTGCTCTGAGAAGCTGTACAGTATGGAAAGCTGTTGTAGGCAGAAACTAGTTACTAATAAAAGAAAAGAAAGACTTGTTGGTAGCAAGGTTACCTTCCCTCTAGGGAAGTCAGGAGTCGTCAGCAGATTGCCTCGGCTTCCTTTGAGGGAGTGGAGAGGGGCCTATATGGCAGACTACCTCATTGGTGCTGACCAAAAAATTCCAGACTGACCCATTATTACATTCCTGGAGAGGGTTAAAACTGCAATTAGATGAGGTAATAAGTCCAGGTTTGGTGTCATGGACTTTTAGTACAAGTGACTCCATTTGGGGACTTGGGTTTTCTTTTTAACAGGCTGAAAATAATATAATATTCTCTCAAGGGTAGCTACAGACCAATATAGAGACTAAAGCCAGTATATTAATTTGACCTAAAAAAAACAACCTTGCTATTATAATCTTCCATATCATAAATAAAACCCCATACTAACAATTAACACTTTATGTATGATTGCAAATTGCCTTGAGCATCTCTCTCATGGATTTTGATGTAGCAATAAGTAGATTAGCATTGCTGACCAGCTGGTAGAAGTCAGATACACGCTGTGTTTTGAGCAAGGAATCGATGAAAAGGATTAAATTGCCTTGGAAAAAAATCTCCCTCCACCAACTCTTATTCCATTCACGGGTTTTCTAAGGCCTTTGTGAGTACCAAATGGACTTAAGATTTTTCAGAATAAATAATACTGATTTTGAGAGCAATTTGAAAATCCATGGAACAGTGAGACTGCCTCTAGTTCCTGTAGGAATATTTATCAACGAAGGCATCTGAAGTCTAAAGTTAAAAAAGGAAAAAGCTCGTCAGCCAATAAAACCCACGGACAAATAAATCTTCCAAATGGAACCTTTATTGTGTAAATTCCACATTATGTCACTATTTCATTTTCTTTACCCCTATTTTAATGACTGATTTTGGAGTTAGTATGGTTTTGAATGGGATCTCAGATTACAAATGTAACACTGATCCTATAGGAAATAAAGATTCTACTCACAAAAGAACACTTGTGACCATCACCCACCACAATAATGAATTAAGTCAGTGGCTTTCAAATTCTCAGATCCTAATATGAGAGGTCTAACAGGGCTGTGGTGGGGCTGGAGAGGCGAGGAATTCCCTAGACTAGTCCAGCAAGCTCAGCTTCCATTCCAGGCTCATATGTTCTATATGTTAGCCTTCGGCACCAAATTTCACTAGATGAAAAAGTCTGCTGCTTTCTTGAAAAGTTTGAAAATTACTGCCCAGCCAGGGTGGGTCAGTGGTTGAGCTTTGACCTATGAACCAGGAGGTCATGGTTCGATTCCTGGTCAGGGCACATGCCCAGGTTGTGGGCTCAATCCCCAGTAGGGAGCGTACAGGAGGCAGCCAATCAATGATTCTCATCATTGATGTTTCTTTCTCTCCTTCTCCCTTCCTCTCTCTGAAATCAATAAAACCATATTTTAAAAAAAGAAGTTTGAAAATTACTGAATGAGGATCTCTGCCAAACAGAAATTTCTGCCAAACAGCGAGTGGCTGTCAGTTGTATGGCCCGAGCCTTGACACTTTTTTTTCTCTCTACAGGCATCCCTGTTCTTCTGGTCACTCTTCCTCTTTCTTTCTTTCCATTCTATTTCCTTCTCCTTCTTCCTCCTCCTCCTCCTCTTCTTCCTCCTCCTCCTCCTTTTCCTCCCCTCCTTTCCATGTCTTTTCTATCAAAATGAAACATTTGTTCAGTACTTAATAGCACTGGTAAGTTTCATTGAAGATTCTATACATATCTCTAAAGATGTTTGGTGCTAGGGATTTAGTCCCTGTTGTCCTCAAGAAGCTTAAGGTGCAGGACAGAGTGAAGTGCGCAGAAGCAAACCAACAATAGCAATAGGCTGTGTAAGAGACCCATGCAAGCACAGGGCAGGTTAGCTGAGAAGGTCACAGCATGGGTTCCAGGGTCACACTGCCTGGGTTCATGATATTCTCACTCAAGTTTCTACTTGCTGGGTGGTCCTGGCAGGTGGCGTGATCTCTGAGCTTCAGTTTCATTATCTAAAGATAGTGGAGATGATATTATTCTCTACTTCATTTGACTGTGGTGAAAATTAAATGCGTTAATACACACAAAAAGCTTAGACTAGTACTTATTAGCCTGTGGTAAGTGTTCAATGAGTATGTGTTTGTGTGCTTTAAATGTAAGGTGTTTTCAATGCAGAGAGGCCTGGGCAGAGCTAAGAATTCTGGGAATCAGTGATATTTTAGCTGAGTTTTAAACAATGACCAGAAAATTATTTTCAATAGACAAAGAAATGTTCAACAGACAATGTGATATTCCAAGAAGTGGGAATAGCATTCCAAAGACCCTGAAGGGAAAGAAACCATCACTCACTTGATGATAGTGATGACAATAATAGCTTATCACAAAACTTATAAAACACAGACAAGTACAAAGAAATAAAATTTAAAGTTTCCTTTAATTTAATCATCCAGAGATTATCACTACATAATTTTTGTTTCCTTTCCAACTCTGTAAAGCCCAGATTTTAAAGCACTGAGTTCATAAGGATCAAAATGCCTTACAACCTACTTGTTTTTCTGATTACACATTCATTATGAACATTTCTCCACGTCATTATTCTCCTACAACACATTTTTAATAACTACATAACATTCCATTTCAAATTATAAACAGCATGCTTGTTCATTTAGCATGATAATGTAACAATATGTCTATGATGTTCTTTCAATAACTTCCTAAAATTGGAATTGTCAAGTTAAGGACAATTTTAAACTTTTGCTATATAGGGTGTCCCCCCAAAATGTCTTCACACACTTTGAATAATTATAAAGCCAGTGCTTATTAAAATACATATACAGAGGACACCCTGTATATGTACAGTCAAGATACCTTCAGAAATGTTGTGTTATAAATAGGAAGGTTGCTGAGTGATAATGCAGGCACTTGCTGGAGGATATGCATCTGTCCAAGAGTAAGGAAATCTTACGGGTGAGGCCCGAGTGAACACACACATAACTGGGGACACAGCAATTAATCCCACATCCAGATGAAAAGATAAGACAAAAGCCAAAAGGTGAGGAAAATGACAGTTTTATGGCATTCCTGTTCATATAGTTCTTTCATAAAAAGGCACTCCTTCCAGCCCTAGCTGGTTTGGCTCAGTGGATAGAGCATCAGCCTGCAGATCTAAGGGTCCTGGGTTTGATTCCAGTCAAGGGCACATGCCTGGGTTGCGGGCTCAATCCCCAGTAGGGGGCAGGCAGGAGGCAGCTGATCAATGGTTCTCTCTCATCATTGTTGTTTCTATCTCTTCCTTCTGAAATCAATAAAATTATATATATTTTTAAAAGCATTCCTTCTGTTTGGTAAATTAACTGCATCATTCTCAGTCCATTTCCATTAGCAACTGCAATAACTACTACCTTATTCCTGTTCAGTTCTCACCCCCATGGGAGTATGCATCTGTAAGTGAATTTCTACCTTTGCTATTGGGTAGGTCTTGGTACTAAATCAGTTTGACTTTTTCAATAAAGAGCACTTTTGCAGCCCAAGGGGAATATTTAGTGAAGACCATATTGGTGATTAGAAGGATGGGGAGGATTTAATATTTGTTAAGAATCTGCTATTGACCAGCAATTTGCCTACATGTACCATTTAATCCCTCAATTACTGGATATATAATTTTACAATTACCACTATTTTTTTAATTGCACATTTTTAAAAAATATATATTTTTATTGATTTCAGAGAGAAAGGGAGAAGGAGAAAGAGAGATAGAAACATCAATGATGAGAGAGAATCATTAATTGGCTACCTCCTTCATGCTCCCTACTGGGGATAGAGCCCCCAACTTGGGCATGTGCCCTTGACCGGAATTGAACCTGGGACCCTTCAGTCTGCAGGCCAACGCTCTATCCACTGAGCCAAACCAGCTAGGGCACAATTATCACTTTTTTTAAAAATGAAATTTCAACTCAAAAAAATTAAGTGACTTAAGTGATCCTGCTGCAAATAACTGGCAAAGCAGGGATCCCAGCACACTCTGCTGAATTTCAGGGCTCATCCTCTCTCCACTGCCTCCAAGAAATAGAGATACCCTCCCACCCCCACCCTGTGAATTCCACACAAGTTTACACTAGCAGAGCCTGAATTGATGTGTTAAACACTTGAATTTAAAAACAAAGGTCTAGTCCTGGGCTGTGTGGCTCAATTGGTTGGAGCATTGTCCTGTGCATACACCAAAAAGTTTTGGGTTTGATTCCTCTAGGATGTGGGCTAGGTCCCCAGTGGGGGCACTTACCGAAGGCAACTAATCAATGTTCTCTCATCTCTCTCTCTCTCTCTCTCTCTCTCTCTCTCTCTTTTTCTCTCTCCCTTCTCCTGTCTCTAAAATCAATAAGCATATCCTCAGGTGAGAATTAAAATAAATAAAAAATAATAAAATAAAAACAAAGGGCTAAAAAAGAAAATTAAAATTAAAAAAATATATATAAACAAAGGGCTGAGAGAGAAGAGGTTGGGTGCCTTGGGAAAGGCTGGGTGACTTAGGCAACACAGAACCTCACACAGACTGGCTGTTGGTTACTGTTTCCAGATGCTGCTGTGTTCTTGTCCTTCTCCACATCACCACCACGTAGCCCCTCACTGGGACGACAAATGAAATCAGAATCCAGGTCCTGGTTTCCAAGCTCCTGTTAGAGACCTGATCAGTTCTAACCAAGAATTTTTTGCATTGAAAATCCAGAGCTGAAAGGACTTCTCTGTGTGAGTGGTGAGACGGGAGGTATTACCACTAACGTTTGGAGATGTGAGAAAGAGATTTGCTGCCTGACTGCTTTGGGGAGAGGGTAGAGTCCTCAGCTCCAGGCTGCCTCCACTGGCTGGACATCTGAATTGAACTCTGACCTTAGAACGATTCTTCTTCCTATTCCCGGGAACTCCGCTTCCTTCTGAACTAAGTTTACTTCCTTGAGAAGGAAATAGAAGCCCAGAAAAGGGAAGACATGCCGCCAGGCCACACTGGGAGTGGATGGTGGCAAAACCCCAGGACAGAGTAAAATTCCCACTTTGACCCTGGGGTGAGGGTTCCTGAGGTGCTATCAATGTGCTTGATGCTGGAGAAGAAATGGGACTCCAAAGCAGCTGTGTCCTGTGGGGCTATTTTCTAGTCTTTAAGGGCTCTAAACTCTCTTTTGAAAATCCCACCCTTCAAATATCAAGCACATCAAAATGCACCCCCATCCCATATCTCAATTAATGAATGTATAATACAGTGGTTCCCAAACTTATTTGGCCTACCGCCCCCTTTCCAGAAAAAATATTACTCAGCGCCCCCTGAAAATTAATTTTTTTTAAATTTTAATAGCAATTAAACAGAAAGATATATGTATTAATGTTTCTAACTTTTTCGTAAAATATAGTAAAGAAAAGTGTAAATTAGAAACATTGAAGTTTGAAATTATGAAACTATTTATTGAACTCAGAATAGAAAGGTAATACAAAAAAAGTTAAAACAAATGCACCTGTGGCCATCACCGCCCCCCTGGATCGCTGCAGCGCCCACCAGGGGGCGATAGCGCCCACTTTGGGAATCACTGGTATAATTTCAGTTCAGTGGTAGATAAGCTGTTTTCTTTGGCAGACATTTAACTAAACATTTATTTACTTCAATTTTGCAGTTTTCCTTGTGTATTTAGGTGTTGTTTTTTTAAATTGATTTAAGAGAGAGAGAAAGAAAGGGGGGAGACAAGGGGAAAGAGAGAGAAAGAGAGAGAGAAAGATTTGTTGTTCCACTTATTTATGCATTCATTAACTGATTCTTGTATGTGCCCTGACCAGATCAAACCCACAACCTTGGCATATCAGGACAATGCTGTAACCAACTTAGCTACCCAGCCAAGGCTCCTTGTATATTTTGAAGCAAATATTTTTTGTTCTTCAGGCCTCAGACATTTCATCAGCTCTGGGCAAGCTGGTCCTAGAGTTTTTGGCTTTAGGGCTATCCTAGAATATTTGGTGTCTTTATAAGTTGGACAAAGGTATCCCCCTTCCAGACAAATACATTTCAGAAATGTTCATCCTTCCCGGATTAAATTCAGCTAGAACGAGGAGGTGGGTGGAGAGACTGAAGAGGTAAGAAGCTGCCTTCCTACGGTCAAGGAGAGTGTATCTCAGGTTGTGAGTGGGATGAGGTTGCCGGCTCAAGGTGGGGATGCAGGCAGTTCCTCAAAAAGACATTCAGGGGCTATACTTCTCAGCCCAAACCCCCTTCCTATATGCATTGTCTTTTCTGACTTTGAACAAAGATTAACATTGAAGTTTCAAAGGCTAAACTTCCACAAGATAAGTAATTTAAAAATCAACGGGTCTGGGGTCAAAGGCAAGTCATGTGTGATCTTCATCATTGTACGAAAGCTTAGGAGCCAACCAAGTTTACTAAAATGACAGGGCAGGGAGCTAAGGATGAAGACTCTCTAATCTGAAAATGACATATTATAATAAGAGACAGACCTCTGGAGTGCATGCAAGACAGGGACAGATACTTTCTGGGAACCAAATGCCTTTAGGAACTGGCATTTGGAAGTGGTTATTGTTGGAAGTGGCCAGTTGTAAAATAATTGATGTGTACAGTATATGGCACATAGGGTATATCTGCCCAATGTTTAAATGAAAAAAATATAATTAATAAATATTGGTTCCTCTAAATTCTTCACTGAGAGGAAGAGAGAGGGTGTCATCTCTTATGTACCCCTATACATATTCAGCAAGCATATTTTAGCCCAGTACAAAGATGAAAGCATTCCTAGTGAAAAAAATACTACTTAATAGAATAAATTATGTATTCAAAGGTTTAGATTAGAAACCAAACTACAGCAGGGGAAACTGAGTAAGTTGTATAGTTACGGAAAAGAGTAGTCAATTTTTTTCTCAGTTGTGAGGACCTAAATAGTAAATGAGCAAAGTGGTAGGAAGTTTAGCCTGGCAGCTGATCAATGATTCTCTCTCATCATTGATGTTTCCATCTCTCTCTCCCTCTCCCTTCCTCTCTAAAATACTGGGTAACTTATGAATTTTTTTTTTTTGCAGGGCAGTCAAAACTGGCCCACAGGTGGATGAAAGCATCATCTAAGACAGATGAGCTGAGAAAGAGCAGAGTGGAGGCAGGAAACCTGGAGAGATTGGTGCTGTGGGGAGAGCAGAGGGAATGGGATGAAGCAGGGAAGCCACAGTGGGAAGGAGAAAAGGTAGAAACATCCTGGAGACAGAAGCATCAGGACTGGACAGGTGTTAAAATGGTGGGAAGAGTGACATGTAACTCCTGGATTTTACACTCAGGTTTCTGGAAAAGCGATGGCCCCGTTTCCGGAAAGGGCAGGAAGAGAAGGGAGAGTCTATTGGGCTTAGGGAGAAAGTGAGTTTGACTTCATTCATGTGTTGTTTCATTTGCTAACGGGGGAGCCTAGAGTTTAGCTCCTCTTGGCTCAAGTTAACTGTACGGGTTTCACATACCTCTCCAGTGACAAATAAGCCTTGTGGTCCCTTCCCTCTCTCCTTTGACTTAATACTGAAAGAATTCATGTCTGTTTCTAGCCCCTTGTTTGTGGTCATTTCAGTTGGCAATAGAAAGAGAGATGGAGTGAGGATGGGTCAATTACTGTGAGTGGGGAGGGCTGTGGACAAAGGTGGTGGCAGGAGATCATGGGTGAAGCAGGAATGAAAACAGGTGGGGACTCGAGGCCAGTGCCAGGCCTCTGGACTCCAGCCCGAGCAGCATGCCATCCAGCCAGGCAGTGAGGGCATTAGAGGAGACGAATAAGTCTATCCACTGCCTTCAAACCGCTGCTGTGAGTGAGCTGCAATAATGAACTCAGCTGCCCTTCCTGCTTTCCCATCTCCTGCCTGGGAGACCTGCATCAAAAAAGTCTCAGGTACACAGGTCTCTGATGAAAAAAACTTTTTTTTAAGTTAAAAAATGTGGGAAACTGATATAGGGTTAAGCCTGGGACTGACCTGTTGGCAAAGTCACAAACAAGTCCCAGCTTAGAGGGCACAGTCCTCTTAGCATAATTAGGCTTGACTTTATAACACTCCCCAGATCTTATCTGGGAAGCTAATGGGCTGAGGGAAGTGCAAGAAGTGTAACTATGGTCAAAACAAGTGAAACTCACAAGAACTGTATAACTATGGTAACCACTACCTTGTTTACCTTTGACTATAAAAGGTCGGTGCGGCCTGAGCACCAGTGGAAGTCTTTCCTCTTGAGTAGGACTTGCCTGCCTGGCCCCCAATATTTCCAAATTATCTCGTGTCTTTTCTCTTTCATTTGTGTGCGGCTCCTCTTCCAGACCCTGAACCCTGAACCAGGCGGGACGTGGAGGGAAACATTTATGACAAAAAAATATTTCACCACTAATAAAGGTTCACTGTAGGAAAAAAAAACTTGTAAAATGCAGTAAGATAAAACAAGCTCATCAGATAAATACTATTGATACTTGGTCTTCTTTCAGAAATTGTACACTCTTTGTATGTGTGTGTATATATATAATGCAGTCACACGTTATTTCTTGATGTTTTCCCCAGATTTCAGGTGGAAAATTAATGGGCAGTCTTCTAACGTGCTAGTGGATGGTTTCCAGTCCAGTGCACATTCGGAACCTGAGTCCCCTGCTGACCTCAACTACCCACCCAGTGGGAGCCGTGGCATAACCAGGCCAGCTGCCTGCAGACCCTCTAGTGGCGCACAAACCCCAAACGAAGGGTCCCTCTCTTAAGTCCACGTGCTGTTCTTTACCCGGGGAGGTCCTAAATGCCAGCGAGAAGGCCCCAAATCCTTGGAACCATGTCAGGCTCTAGTGGACCCCACCTGGAGGACTGCAGGGGCCACGCATCTCCTGGGGAACTTCGAGTGAAGGGAGAAGAACAAAGAACTCTTATTTGGAAAACACCCACTATGCTCCAGTCAGCGTTGCTGGGCCCTGCGTGAGAACCATCATCTTTACACCAAAGGTTCCAGGATCAGGGGACAGTTCTCTGCCTGCATGCTGTTTGAAGGCTGGGAGGTGGGGGGAGATAGAAAGAAAGAAAGAAAGAAAGAAAGAAAGAAAGAAAGAAAGAAAGAAAGAAAGAAAGAAAGAAAGAAAGAAAGAAAGAGAGAGAGAGAGAGAGAGAGAGAGAGAGAGAGAGAGAGAAAGAAAGGCGGGAGGGAGGGAGGGAAGGAGGGAAGGAGGGAAGGAGGGAAGGAGGGAAGGAGGGAAGGAGGGAAGGAGGGAAGGAACGGAAGGAACAAGCAGAAACTAGCCCAAGGATCTCAAAACAAGCTCCTTGAGAACAACTGCAGGTGGTGAAGCGAACTTCTGCCTTCCCTTGGATAACCAGCAGGTGGCAGAAGAGGACAACTCAAATCAGTAGGACTGTAGACAGGATCTGGGAAAGAGGTTGAAACCATCATACTTTTTTTGATTAACTGATACTTTTTTTTTTCACTTCCTGGATAACCTAATGAGTAATGAGTCTTACCCAATTGGCCAGCCCATGGTTGTTTTCTAACCGTTGGGAGATTTGGAGTTGAGCACGCCTCTGTCCTCACCAACTGTCATTTCAGTTTTCACACTGTTAGGAGATGGCTCCTAATGAAAACACACTATTGGATAAGCAGGTTTTGACGTTGATATGCATTTAGACTGGACTACTTACTTCCTCGCCCATTCACTAGCTCCGAGTTGTTAGAAAAGTGACTAAGCCCCCATTTTCTCACTGGGCATACTAACAACTATGAGGATTAAAATGAGAACATAGAATTAATCACCAGTACAACACAGGACACCTGGGAAGTCTTCAATGCATGACAATTATCTCGCCCCATTCAAAATAACCTGAAGGCAAAGTGAATAAAGAGACTATCTAGTATAGGGAGGGGTATCATTTCAAAGAGGTTAAAAGAGGTAGAGAAAGATTTTGAAACCAGAATTTTCCTTGTTAATTAGTTAATTAATTGATTTTTAAATTGAATTTGAGAGACAGAGAGAGGAAGGGAGAGGGAGAGGGGGAAGAAAAACATTGATGTGAGAGTGAAACATTGATCAGCTGCCGCCTGCATTCCCCCTATGGGGATCAAGTGGCCAACCTGGGCATGTACCCTGACTGGGAATCGTACCAGCAATCATTCGGTGCAGGGGATGATTCCCAAACAACTGAGCCACACCAGCCTGAGCCTTTATTAATTTATTTTTAACTCTCCTGTGCAGTGAAAGCAGTGTCAACACTTCTTTGTCTTTATTATTTCACTTAAATTGATTTTGTTCAATGGATTCAATAAAAATTTACCAAATTTATTAGATACCAGATACTAGCATAGACCCTGGAGGTACAAATGTAAGTAAGACATTTGATTTGTTAATATTTTCTTTCTTGTAATGTCTTTGTCTGATTTGGGTATTGGGTGTTGCTGAGACAAAGTTCAGTGCCCGATGCTCTGAAAGACAAAAATTCAAAATGGTCCTAACTGGTTTGGCTCAGTGGATAGAGCGATGGCCTGCGGACTGAAAGGTCTCAGGTTCGATTCCGGTCAAGGGCTTGTACCTTGGTTGTGGGCACAGCCCCAGTACGGGGTGTGCAGGAGGCAGCTGATTGATGTTTCTCTCTCATCGATGTTTCTAACTCTCTATCCCTCTCCCTTCCTCTCTGTAAAAAATCAATAAAATATATTTTTAAAAAAATTCAAAACGTCCAAGTTTGAAGTGAGGAAGGTTTATTGGTCGAGAAGCCACCAACTGAGAAGGTGGGGGACCTAATGGTACCCCAAATCCATCTTGCTCACTGGACTAGATTAAAGGATTTTAAGGGGCTGGGGGAACAGGTATGCAGAAGTGTTGGCTGGAAACGTTTCAATTGGAGGACCTTGAAACTTGGCCATTTATGGTAAAGAGGTATCAACACAGGGATTTCCTGGACAATGAACCTTTGGCTTCTGAAAGGGTTGTGGTGTTTGTGTTCCAGTTATATCCTGATCCTTTGATTCCATTAGATCAAAGGGGGTTGGTGGATGAGACTTTGTTTCTGGGTTCAGCTGGAGGTCAAAGCACATGCGTCAGCTACAAGACTTGTGATTTTGGTCTGTTGTCACCAAAAACAACTCAGTATCAAGTTAAACAGGATAGGATCATTTTGAGCTGGTTCTGTGGTTACAGGGGCAGTTTTAGCCTCATACAATGGGTTAGGAAGAATTTTATCATCCTTTATTCTGGAAAAGATTGTGCAGAATTGGTATTATTTCTTCCTTTAACTAAAGCTTTGTGACTTCACTAATGGAAACATATCTGGGCCTAGAATTTTCTTTGTGGGAAGATTTTAAACAACAAATTCAGTTTCTCTAATAGATATAGAACTGTCAGGTGTTAATCTTTTTTACTAAGTTTTAGTAGTGTATGTCTTTCAAAGAATTGGTCCAATTTTTGTAAGTTGCTATGCTCTCCAAATTTTTTTTTAAAATATATTTTATTGATTTTTTACAGAGAGGAAGGGAGAGAGATAGAGAGTTAGAAACATCGATGAGAGAGAAACATCGATCAGCTGCCTCCCGCACATCTCCCACTGGGGATGTTCCCGCAACCCAGGTACATGCCCTTGACCGGAATCGAACCTGGGACCCTTCAGTCCACAAGCCGACGCTCTATCCACTGAGCCAAACCGGTTTCGGCGCTCTCCAAATTTCGATTGAGTGTGCCTCTCCGAGCTATTGAACAGAAAACATTATGGGCAGAAAATAACACCTAGAAAAAGACTGACTTTGAAAAGCACCAGTTTTGAGATGTGGTGAGGAGCCTAGTAATGCTGAGACTATGGTTAGCCTTCTGCCAATTTAATATGTATTTATTTGAGGGAGAAATGAATTTGCTTTGTTTCAGAAACTGTTCTAGGCATTAAAGATAAAATTGGAAAAAAAAAACACGCACAATGACATGCCCTTTGAAGCTTATAAGCTTATATTTCAGAGAAATATACAGACAGTAAAAGTGTAAGAGAAAGAAATGTTAATATAACTTCAGTTAGAGAATGATTTATTTCAAAAAGAAAGACTTTAAAAGGCACAACTTTAGATACTTTGGTTTGGGATGGTGTCTCTGAAGTGAGGAAATCGATTTGAGGACAGACACCTGCCTGAAGGGAGGCAATGACCTGTGCAAAAATGTGGGAGACCAGCAGTTCAGTTTGACAAGTGAGAACCAGGTTGCCATGTCGTGATAAGATTCCAATAGGGTCTTTCCCAGCTGGTGTGTGTGGGTGAGCATTGACCTATGAACCAGGAGGTCATGGCTTGATTCCCAGTCAGAGCATGTGCCTGGGTTGTTGGCTCGATCCTCAATAGGGGGTGTGCAGGAAGCATCGGATCAATGATGCTCTCATCATTGATGTTTCTCTCTCTCCCTTTCCCTTCCTCTCTGAAATCAATAAAAAATATATTTTTAAAAAAGATTCTGTTAGGGTCTTACCCAGGTTAATTTATTTGACCTCTTGACAAGGATTTTGATGGGTTCTCCTTCTTTGTGGGTTTATCTTCCTTCTCTTTTTAGGATGAGCAAGAAAATACTAGCACAACCCACCTTAACATGAATATATTACTGTTGTGTCATGTTGGAAGAAACGTAACTTTTTTTATTTCTACAAAACACTAAACTTACTTATGAATCTCCACTTCTTTTCTGCTGAACGCCCCGCCCCCCCACCCCCCCCCCCACCCCCCCAACCCCCGGTTTGGCTAAACAAGTTGGGTCCGTGGGAAAAGCCTCGGCCTGCAGAATGAAGGGGCCCTGGTTCGATTTCCGGTAAGGGCATGTACCTTGGGTGGGGGCCCATCCCCAGTAAGCGTTTGCAAGGAGCAGCTGATCAATGTTTCTCTCTCGATGTTTCTAGCTCTCTATCCCTCTCTCTTCCTCTCTATAAAAAATCAATAAAATATATATTTTTTTAAAAAGAATCAGTGAAAAGCGGGAACAAATACCACAGGAAGTTAATCAGAATGTTTAAAAGTAGCCTTAAACTAGCAAGAGAGGAAAGAAGAAAGCTAGGAAAGTTAAGAACAAAAGAATGAAGATTAAAGCATGACAACCTGTGTCTTGTTCATTGAATTGGGGGTGGGGTGGGGTGGGGTTAAGCTATCTATATTTCATGCAGTCACCTACTTGGTTTGGGTGGGAGCTGTCACCTTCTGGGAGACCAGGAGTTTCTAGAAGATTCCTAAGAATCCCCAGCTTGAGGTCTGGTAGGAGCACCATACCTGCAGCTCCAATGGTGGCAGGCAGCTCTGCAATGGTCCCTAGGAGTGCTGCAGCTCCAAGGGTTTCCACTTGACCTTTCCCACCCTAATAGCTCTCACTCCTTGGGTCAGAGAACAACTGTGGTGATTTGACAGTTACAAAGAAAACATATTCCCACTATATAATCAGGGGCTGGGAAATGAAACACAAGATAAATCTGAGTCTCAGGCCAACAGCCCATCTGTCGCTGATCTACATAAATGCTAACCTGTGGAACACAGTGATATTTCTGATCTCTGAGAATCAGTATAAATTCAGAGCCTGTACCTAATAACCCCCAGAAGATCTGGGGTTCTCCTCTCCTCAGTGCACTGTTAATTGGGTAAATGACTGCAGTTGCTCTCAGTTGAGGGTCTTTGGTTCCATAAACTGACTTAGTTCTCAGAACTTGCTAAGAAGCTGTGAATCTCTACTATGGATCCTCATGTCATCTCAGCGGACCTCAATTTTTCTTCCTATATATGTCAAGCAACAAACACCATTTCATTTCTGGAGACTCTATCTGGTTAAAACAATCTGGGAATTCTGTTTACTATCAAGTTAAAAGGTATAATATCACAGAAGAGAAAAAAATGTTCCTTGATTAAAGGTCTGAGGGTGGAACATGAGAAATATCTGAGGTTTATTAGAGTTACTAGGGGCCCAGTGCATGAATTTGTGCACCTTGAAAGGAACTGTGGGCTGCGAGGCTGCAGTGGGTACAGGAGTGGGTCTTAGCCCATCCTCCATGCCCCCGTCCGGCCCCTCCCACCGTGGCCCCCAGTCCCCTGTCTGTTGGTAGCCTCGCTCCCACTGTTGCCGCTCCCATGCGCTGATGGCTCTGGCCCTGCTCGCACCCACTGACAGAGCAGAGTGTTTGGGGCCAGCACTAGCAGCAGTGCAGGGCCGGCGCCATCAGTGGGTGCGAGTGGCAGCTGCTGCCCCAATCGCCCCTCAGGAGCAGGGGGAGGTGGAGAAGCCCTGAGGGGCAATCAGGGCCAGCATTCACCGCTCACACCTGCTGATACGGGGCTGGCGCTGGACGCTGGCAGCGGGTGTGAGCGGGGCCAGTGCCAGCAGCAGGTGCGAGCGCCAGGCAGGACCGGGATCACAAGAGCAAAGAATTTTCAGTAGCCACCAGAGGCTCGCTCTGATGACAGTGACTGGCGCCCCCGCCTTGGTCTAGCGCCCCCGCTCACCTGCTCCACCATCCTTCCATGGCTGACACCCTCATGTGCTGTGATCCGCACTCTCACAATCCAGGACGGCTGGCTCCTAGCACCTCCTGGTGGTCAGCGCACGTCATAGCAACCAATTGTTCAGTTGTTTGGTTGTTCCGCCGTTTGGTCTATTTGCATATTAGGGTTTTATATATATAGATACCCACCATTTGAGTTTGTTGATTGCTAGGGAGAAGGTGTGAATTTGTGGTAGGGTTTTAGGTTTCCGTTGTAATGCTTACATCAATCAAAAATTTGCAAGGTTATCTATCCTTTATGTATAGAGAAATGTCTCCTTGTGAGTTAGTCAACATTTTTATTGTTGTTTATTACAGTTAGTTTACCCACATGCTTACTAATTTATTTGCTGAAGAATACATCTTGTATCTCATTCTGCCATTCAGCTTCCATTTCTTTCTTATCTACTAGAGGCCCAGTGCATGAAATTCATGCACAGGGGTGGGGGGGTGTCCCCCAGCCCGGCCTGCACCCTCTCCAATCTGGGACCCCTCAGGAGATGTCCAACTGCCGGTTTAGGCCTGATCCTGCACTCTCACAATCCAGGACTGCTGGCTCCTAGCCGCTCGCCTGCCAGCGTGCCTGATTGCCCCTAACCGCTTCT
Source organism: Myotis lucifugus (assembly GCF_000147115.1). Taxonomy (NCBI): domain Eukaryota; kingdom Metazoa; phylum Chordata; class Mammalia; order Chiroptera; family Vespertilionidae; genus Myotis; species Myotis lucifugus. The sequence continues at coordinate 4,344,396 of NW_005871111.1, read as the reverse complement.
GCCTGCCAGCCTGATCACCCCCTCACGACTCCCCTGCCGGCCCGATCACCCCAACTGCCCTCCCCTACTGGCTCGATCGCCCTCAACTGCCCTCCCCTGCCAGCCCAATCACCCCCAACTGCCCTCTCCTGCCAGCCCAATGGCCCCCAACTACCCTCCCCTCCCAGCCCGATCACCCCAACTGCCCTCCCCTACTGGCTCAATCGCCCTCAACTGCCCTCCCCTGCCAGCCCAATCACCCACAACTGCCCTTCCCTGACGGCCATCTTGTGGTGGCCACTTGTGATGACATTGTGGCAGCCATCTTGTGATGATGTCGCATAAGGGCATCACACGACACCACCTAGGCTTTTATTATATAGGATGTCATTTGGTGGTTCTTTCAGCAAAGGTCTATTGGTGGTGCACTCTAGTACACTGTTACTTTCTCTCATTATACAGATACTGCATTCTGGTTTCCACCCTTGCTTTTGAGAAGTCTACTTAGAGTTTAATTGTTCTCTCTCTGTAGATTGTCTTTTTTTCTGGTTCTCTTAATATCTTTTCTTTCTGTTCATAGTTTAGAAGCTTCATCCTATGTCTGGGTATGGATTTAGCTTTATTCACAATTTGGGTTTGTGATTTCTCGATCTCAGGATTCATGTTTTTCATTTATTCTCGGCTAACATTACATGTCTGTAAGGAATTCTTATTTTAGAAAACTAATTTCCCCAAATGTAATGTTTTAGGTTCTATATTTACTGGCTTTGGGAATGTACATTCATGGTGAAGTTAAGGATGCTAAGGCTGACCTGCATAACTTACATCTCGAGGTATTACTCGGGATGAATCTCTGCCTTCCTTCCAGGCCAGATTTTTCTCTCTAAACATTTTTTTCTTTCTTCTACTGTGCCATACTCCCTAGAGCCAAAACATCTCTATTCATTCCCTTACTCTCCAGCACTCTTGGCCTCCACATCTGCTGAGCTATGAATCTCAGCTGGGAGCAGTTTCTCTACCCACTCATGACCTGGGCATGCAGGGCAGAAAACCTGGTACCAAACAATGCTGGGCACATATTGAAAGAGGAATGTAGGGAATTCAAGTCAATTTGCAACAAGTACTCTAATGAGCCAGTTGCCCTGGAGAAAATAATGAACATTTCTCACTTCAAGTGCCCTTTACTGCAGGTCCAACACCTCCCAGCTCAGAAAAAAATAACCACCTCCTGTGTCCCTTTCATCCACTTCACCAAGATTTTATTTCCTTTCAGCATTTTCCTATTTAAAAGGCCTCACTTGTTAGATACGAATCTACCTTTCCTCTGATGTTTTGACAACATTATGAAGTGTAAGCAATGTGATAGTGCTGCGTGCAGGTGGTATAGGGGGACCTTCTCCCGTAAGTCCCCTCCCACTGCCACCCTGGGGAAGAGGTAGTAAGTGATTCTTTTCATAGTGATGGCCAATGATTGTATCAATGGTGAGCACATGACTAAGGTGACATGCAGCCAACCATAAATGCATCACAGGAGTGCCGGAAATTATTGAAACCAACCAAACTGTCTTCCTCTCTTATCTAGACTGTGGAATGCAGGGAATAACTTGAATTTAGACTTATTCAGCAATAGAGATTCTGTGAGAAGCAGCCTGTGGGGAACAGGGATAATGAAATTAATGTTCCCTGGAGCTGTGTCAGTCTCGGAGAGATTCCCAATTCCAATTCCTATCTAGAGTGGAAGTAGCTGGCCAGATAGGTGGGTACTCACGGATCATCACTGGGCAAGAGTAGTAATTAATTTTAGCATATAAAATTTTATTGAGTTTGGGAGATTTACATTAGGTCTGAAATAGCAAGGTTGATAAAGTGACTTTTCTGCAGCTCCGTGATCCACAGAATGTTGGGAAACATATCGCAGAAGTTCTACTTAGCTAAGGTTATTTCCTATCTAGAGTGGAAGTAGCTGGCCAGATAGGTGGGTGCTCACAGATCGTCACTGGGCAATAAAGAAGGGCAGGCTTGGAGCCCAGACCCTCAGACCTAAGATGACTAAGAATGTAATTTTTTTAAAGTAAATCTAAAGTATACCCATTTGTTTTGTGAAATACATAGCATCAATTCTGCAAAGATTAATGATTTTACACTCAGTTGGAGCCAACTAAAGTAGTAATTAATTTTAGCATTTAAAATTTTCTTTGAGTTTGGGAGATTTCCATTAAGTCTGAAATAGTAAGGTTGATAAAGTGACTTTTCTGCAGCTCCGTGATCCACAGAATGTTGGGAAACATATTGCAGAAGATCTATTTAGCTAAGGCTATTTCCTTAAAACAAAAACTTATTTCCTTCAGCTGACATAAACATTCTTTGAAATCAAAAGAGATTATCCCACTCAGAGATATGCAGCAACCAAAGGTAATAGACTGAGGTCTAAGACTGAATAAAGTATTATGGATGTAGAAGGTATCTATACACATAAAGCAGAAGACGGGAATCCTGCTTTAGGCAGAAGGGTAGACTAGCTATCCCACCAAAAAACACCTAATGCTGGACAAAAAGTTAATGTAATCCTCAAGATCAAAAAACTTGAGCAGATAGTTTCAAGCAAATAAAAATTCAGATACTATAGCAAACAAAAATACAGAACACCCAGTTAAATTTAAATTTTAGGTGAAAAAATATTTATATTGCATGGGACATACTCCTACTAAAAAATTATCCTTTGTTTCCCTGGCCAGTTTGGCTCAGCTGGTTGAGCATAGTCCTGAGCACCGAGGGGTCTCCCGTTCAATTTCTGGTCAGGACACATGCCCAGGTTGTGGTTCCATCCCTAGTCGGAGTGCATATGAGAGGCAGCCAATCGATATTTCTCTCATATCAATGTTTCTCTCACTCTATCTCCTCCTCCCTTCCTCTCTTTCTCTCTAAAAATAAATAAATAAATATTTAAAAATTATCCATTGTTTACCCGAATTCAAATATAAGCAGGTGACCTGTATTTTATCTGACAAATCTATCCCAGGGCCAAATGGCTAATCCTCATGTAATCCTGGGGAACTAGGCTGTGCATTTGGGAAAAGTGGGAGCTAAACCTGAGAGCTTCACACAAAACTAGGGCCCTGTTTCTACTTAAGGGAGCCAATATGGAAATTTGTCTGTCTCTCCTACACCTCTGAGTAGAGAAAATGCAGCCTTAATAAGTCTCCCCATGAGAACATAGGACTGGAATTCAAATTTGTATTTACAGTGTGGTGAAACTATAAACCGAGAAATTAAATTTCTAAAAGATTGTTAGAACCCCTAGTGGCAAGCAGAAAAAAATGCAAATTCACTCTGAAAGAAAGCATCCTTAATTCAGTCTCTTAGAGTTTCCAAAAATGAAGTTCAGCAGAATATAATTCCATAATTTAAAAAATATACAAGGATAAACAAGTCACCGAGAGTTAGGAGAAATAACCAATTTAGATGACCTATTACTACAAACATGGGCATTACCAACTACATAATATAAGCTACATTTAAAATACTAGTATATGTTGAGATTTAAAAAAAAAACCATAAGCATGGAACAAGATGTAATAAAAATAATTAGAATATTTGAAAGAGACTTCCTCAAATTAGAAAACAATGTCATTGAAATGTAAAATTCAATAGACACTTCATATGGTAAAGGCTAGGCTGCTCTAACCAAATGACTCAACAATAATTCAATGCCTTAAAGGAGACTGGAGTTTATTTCCTCTCCCATAAAAGCCAGAGGAAATGTTCAAAGTAAAACATCGGCCTCCTTCATTTGGCCATTCAGGAATACAACGTGTTTCAGCTACCTTTTGGGAAATGGGTTGTCATGGGTTCCAACGAACCAGAAGGAAAAAGAGAGAAAGGAGGAGGTATGGCCAGGCTCTACATTTCCATCTTAGAATTGTATACATCTTTTCTGTTCACTTCTGTTGGCAAGAACTTAGACCTAAGTGTGCCCCTTGACAATACTTCCTCTCACCCCTCTCCAACCCACTGACCCCAGGCAAATACTGACCGACTCTCTCTAGCTATAGATTACTTGGAGTTTTCCAGAATTTTAAATAAATAAAATTATATGGTATATACTCTTTTTATTTTTTTTCATTCAGTAAAACTATGTTGTTTTATATAATACAGACAAAGGATATTTGAGTCCAAATCTTTGCATGGACATGTGTTTTCATTTCTCTGGGTGAAAAGGTTCGGTCACATGTGAGGTATATGTATAACATTTTAAGAACATTAAAGCAACCTTGTGTGTGTGGAATAAACCTCATGTGAATATAATATGTAGTTCTTTTATATATTATTGGAACAATTTACGAAAATTTTATTTGGAATTTACATTCAGGAGGGATATTGTTCTGTAATTTCCTTTAGTTATGTTTTTCCCCCCTCATTTTGGCATCAGGGGAAGACTGGTCTCATTAAATGAGTTTAAAAATAGTTCCTTCACTTTAGTTTTTCTTAAAGAATTTCTGTAGAATTGGTATTATTTCTTCCATAAATGTTTAGTAGAATTCACTAGTGAAACTAAGTGGGCCTGCAATTTTCTTTGTGGGAAGATTTTTGACTGCAAATTTTATTTAATAGATATTGCAGTGTTTAGGTGATATTTTTATTTGAGTGAGCTTTGTTAGTTTGGGTCTTTCAAGGAATTTGTCCATGTCGTCTAAGTATTAAATGTACTGACATGAAATTGTATGTAATATCCCCCTTATTTTCTTTTTGATATTTGTCTTTACTCTTTGATATGTGTCTTCACTCTCCACCCCCACCTCCCCCAACCCCCACCCCAGGTCAGTCTGGCTAGATTTTATCAATTTTATTGGTCTTTTTAAAGAACCAGTTTGGGGTTTCATTGAATTTCTCTTTTGTTTTAGGTTTTCTATGTCATTGTTTTCTGCCTTTATCTTCATTCATTCTTATCTTTAGCATATATCAAGTTTTATATACTATTCTTTTACTAGTTTCTAAAGATTAAAGAGGAAGTCATTTATTTTAGTGCCATAAGTCATCTGCTAAGTACTTTAACTGTGTTTCACAAATTTTGATAAGCTGTGTTTTCATTTTAATTCAGTTAGAAATATTTTATATTTTCTCTATTGATTTCTTCTTTGTCCATGGGTTACTTATCAGTACACTATGAAGTTTCTATGTATTAGGGAAAGTTTCTAAATTTTTTGGTGATTAGATTTTAATTTCATTCCATGTAGAAAAATATTTTAATGAGTTGAATAATTTTAAATTTATTGAGACTTTTTTATGGCAAAGAATGTGGTCCATATTGGTGAATGTTTTATGTGTACTTTAAAGGAATGAGTATTCTACTGTTTGGAGTGAGTGTACTATAAAAGTAAATTAGGACAAGTTGCTTGATAGTATTGTTCAAGTCTTGTATATGCTTACTGATTTTCTGTTTATTTGTTCTATCAATTATTGAGAGATGAGTGTTTTAAATCTGAGAATCTGTTTTCTCAATAATGAATATGTTAGAAGACTTTGTAACTATCAAGACAACACTTGAAAGATAAAAAGTAGAATAAATTTCTTTAAAAACTACAGAGAAGTCTTGTGTTCATCCATGTGTAGGTGACATATGGTTGCAGTATGTTTTGACCTATGTAGTACGCTGTCCAATTCCACATGAGTCCCTTAGGCACAACTCTTACAGCCTAATCTGTGTGCTGTGCCAACCAAAGCAGCTTTGCTGGTATCAATTTGTGGAGGAAATTTATGTTTCCTCAGCTTTTGAGTAGTTAAAATGGATATTTCTAAGGGAATATGACCATATGTTTGATATTTGGAAAGAGGTAACTGGTTTTATTGGGAAGGCATGAGAAGAGGTGGAAGAATGTCATGCTGAGGGTCATAAAACTTTATTCCAGGTCCAGGATCACACACTGGTTCGGGAATTTCATCCATGTCCTTTCACTACTTGAAGTTAGGTTTAAAAATAATATCTGTTCCTATTCCTCCTATCAACATGTAGCCCACCTCTAAATGGGAACATAGGTCTCCAACAGGAGGTCCCTGCTCTTACTAAATATTCCTTGGTTTGTTTTTTCATCTTTGTTTTGGGGGGTTTTAACCTAGGAAATCTATAATGTCATTAATTTGAAAAATGATTTATCTTCAAACAACCTGTTTAAACTGGAAGTCATAGTTCAAATTATTAATTTTGTAGGGTTTTTTAAAGTAAATTTCACATTTATAGAAACTGAATAGTAGCTTGTGTTGCAATTTAAAACCTTTAAGTAAAATATCCTAAGTTTAAAATCTGAACTTATATTTCAACTCCTCTCCTAAACATTTTTTTTACAGAATCACTGGGAAGAAATAAAGAATATCTGATCATCCTGAGGTATAAAAGATTCTAAAATTTACCTAAATTTTTATGAAAATCCACATTTATTGGCACATAATTTTCATAAAGACCCAATAATATACAGTAATATATAGTGAAATGAACTTCAAAACTGAAAATTAGAGCCTTTGCACATTGACAATAAATATCTAAATTTAATATATTAGGTATAGGCCAAACTGTACCACTTCAGCCCTCTCCATGAAAGAAAGTCCCTTGGAATTGCAATATTTTTGAAATTTTTTTGGAACTGAAGCTGCAATAGGATGGTATCAACGATCTCAGGTTGATGTGCTGTCACTAAATTCCTTTTTATCTCAGGCCTGCAGCACTCCAGTGGTCCTGGGACTTCACTATTGTGTCCACATAGCATGATGAAACCATGGGCTGATTGACACATCTGTCAATTTCTCTTCCTTGTTGTTCTGGGTCCCACACCACAGGCGAATGTTGTGTCTCAGTGGACATGCTCGGTGTTTAGTCTCTAATTATATGCGGACTGGGACAAAAGGTAATTTTCTAACTTTTCTATACTCTATCCTCAATTAAATATCTGTATTCTATGAGCAATATTTTGAAAAATGGTCAATTTTACTAAAACTTCTATTTATGTAATAATTTCTGCTTTTGAATCCGTACACCATTTAAAAATCAGTGAAAAAGATATCTTTTCTCAACTTGTGTTTGTACAGAACCAAGGCTTTCATACCACACTATTTGTTTAGTGAGCTGATATGGGCCCTTCACCTTTTTCTTGTAAGAGGGTCATCAGTTGAATACACGAGATCCTGAGACATCCCAATAATACTTGTGACATGAAACAGCTTTATTGATTTCTAAGTAGCAAATGATCATGAAGTGTGAAAAAATTATCTGGCAATTGGGCTCTGAGATCTTTTAACTATTGAATGTATTTTAATTCTCAAATCTGTATATTTATCTATGTATTTATGTATGTATTATTTTTGATGTCTCCCATTCCCACCTCCCATTCCCCCCTCCCTTCTTTCCCCTCTCCACCCAGCCCCAGCCCACACTATTGTCTGTGTCCATGGGCTTTGTCTATCCTATATAATAAAGAGGTGATATGCAAATTAACCCTCACGCCCTCACAAGATGGCTGCCTATGACCAGGCCAGCAGGGGGTTTAGTGAGGGACAACCAAACGACTGAACAGAAGGCTGTGTAAGCGGCTGAATAGAAGGCTGTGTGGGGCACCAGGCTGGCAGGGGGGTTAGTGAGGGATGCCCACATGACTGAATAGCAGGCTGTGTGGGGCCACCAGGCGGGCAGGGTGGTTAGTGAG